>NW_008360319.1:2836473-2836865 GCF_000622305.1 Nannospalax galili | reverse complement strand
TTCTTATGCAACACAGGCCCACCTGCCCAGGGGTGGCACCACCCACAGTGGGCTGGGCCTTCCCACATCACTCATCAAGAAAATGCCCTTCAGACATGGCCACAGGCCAGTCCAATAGAGGCAATTTCCCGATTGAGGCTCCTTCAACCCAGGTGTGTCAAGTTGACACTAAAGCTATCCAGCACACCGTCCCTGACCAGAGCAGCATTGGTGTTCATCAATATCCATCCCTGACCAGAGCAGCACTGGTGCTCGTCACTTGTGTTCTCATCAATATCCGTCCCTGACCAGAGCAGCACTGGTGTTCATCAATATCCATCCCTGACTGTTTGTTCTTCATTGCTGTGACAAAATACTCTGACCAATACCAACTTGGGGAGGAAAGGGTTTAT
>NW_008360319.1:2836056-2836445 GCF_000622305.1 Nannospalax galili | reverse complement strand
TTCTTATGCAACACAGGCCCACCTGCCCAGGGGTGGCACCACCCACAGTGGGCTGGGCCTTCCCACATCACTCATCAAGAAAATGCCCTTCAGACATGGCCACAGGCCAGTCCAATAGAGGCAATTTCCCGATTGAGGCTCCTTCAACCCAGGTGTGTCAAGTTGACACTAAAGCTATCCAGCACACCGTCCCTGACCAGAGCAGCATTGGTGTTCATCAATATCCGTCCCTGACCAGAGCAGCACTGGTGCTCGTCACTGGTGTTCATCAATATCCATCCCTGACCAGAGCAGCACTGGTGTTCATCAATATCCATCCCTGACCAGAGCAGCACTGGTGTTCATCAATATCCATCCCTGACCGTGGAGATAATGCTAAAGCTGCCTCA
>NW_008360319.1:2812741-2835807 GCF_000622305.1 Nannospalax galili | reverse complement strand
ATCATGTGTATATACTACACACACACACACACACACACACACATACACACACACACACACAGCCCACACACAGCTCAGTGGGTGGAGATGATGATTGCACAACAGTGTGATGTAGTTAATGTCACTGAACTTCACATTTGAAAGTGTTTAAGGTCAATGTTATGCATATTTTATTATAATAAGACTTCTTAATTGGCCTGGCACTGTGGTTCGCATGAAGGGGTTAATGGTCAGTTAAACCTGACCCCACCGTTTATGTGTTTTAAAACCCAGGTTGGTTAGCCCTTCTAGGCCTCAGTTTCCTCATATGAAAAATGAGAATAATACCCAATTTACAAAGGTTTTCATGAGGATCAAATGTGGTAATAATTTATCAAATTTAAACAAAATTCTGAGTATAGTATCTAGCATATAAATCATAAATTATAATGAAATATACTTAATGAAATATACTTTGTTGCTTTTTGTTTTGTTTTATTACAGTGTGTCTTATACACCAGGCTGGCCTTGAACTTGTTATGTAGCTGAGGATGACCTTGAACTTCTCTCTTGTCTTCCACCTCCTGAGTGCCAGTATTGCATGTGCTACCATGCATGGTTTATGCAGTGCTTGGGGTGGAACCCAGGGTCATGTACATGCTAAGCAGGTACTCTACCAGCTGAGCTACATCCCTAGCTCCAACTTTGTCACTTCTGCTGTGATTATGACTATAATTAATAGCATTAGCTTAATTTAAAAGCTAATACAACCTACAGCATTCTGTAGAAGGATGTACCCCCAATGTGTGGACTTTAGATATATGGTAATTTAATCCCAGAGTAGAAATCTATGATCCAGGGCTTGGATGAGATACTCTTAATTTCTGAGATGTTAGATTTTCATTTTTCCCCAAAAATATGTTGAGATAGCACAGTAATCATAATTTGACTGTGCTTAAATGTTTGGCGTGTTCAAATGAAAGATGTTTCTATCCTTGCAAAAAAACACCATTGAATTCATCTTTTCATGTGCCACATCATGTGTTTCTGTAATTTTCCCATGATTTGTGCCTTAACAGTTGGAATAGATATGAAAAAAACTAAACCGACTGTGATGCTGCTTAGAAATGTGATGCAGGGCTGGAGAGATGGCTCAGCAGTTAAGAACACTGGTTGTTCTTGCAGAAGACACGGGTTCAAATCCCAGCACCCACCTGGCATCTGACAACTGTCCGTAACTCCAGTTCCAGGGGATCCATTAAAAGCTAATACAACCTACAGCATTCTGTAGAAGGATGTACCCCCAATGTGTGGACTTTAGATATATGGTAATTTAATCCCAGAGTAGAAATCTATGATCCAGGGCTTGGATGAGATACTCTTAATTTCTGAGATGTTAGATTTTCATTTTTCCCCAAAAATATGTTGAGATAGCACAGTAATCATATTTTGACTGTGCTTAAATGTTTGGTGTGTTCAAATGAAAGATGTTTCTATCCTTGCAAAAAAACACCGTTGAATTCATCTTGTAACTCCAGTTCCAGGGGATCCAACAGCCTCTTCTGACCTCTGCGGGCATAGCACGACCTGGGTGCACTTATCTACATGCAGGCAATGCACCCATGCACATAAAATAAAAATAATAAATAAAATTTTTTTAAAAGCTTAAAATAAAAATAAAGAAAAAAAGAAATGTGATATTTGAACACTGAAAATAATGACTAGGAACAGAAGGAATGAGCTTCAGGCACAAAGGGAACATTTACATCACACTTCCTCCCCGCAAGGCCCAGGGACCATTCTGGAAGAGGGGGTAGAAAGATTTTAAGAGCCTCAAAACAGGGAGGACTGGGGCAAAACAGTATCTTCTGGACGTGACAGGACTGTGGTTGCCTGTAAGGTCAAGCCAGTGAATATTCCAGCATGGGGTCGGGGGCTCACTAGCCTCCACCCATCGCTGAGGAGCTATTGTTGTTGATGGCACTGGGGGAGAGAGAGTCAGTGTTCTTTAAGGATGTGGCCCTTCGTAGGGTGACCATGCTCCAGGCGATGGTCTACATCCTGTATGGGCCACAGTAATTGGACTCAGTGAGTTATTACAGAGCATATGAAGTTGGGAGAGGAGTGGCGAGGAGGGGTGATAGAGCTGGGAGGAGATGGGGTGAAAACAATGAAAATGCATTGTATGCATATATGTTCTTGAATTAATACAAATAGGATATTTTTACGAGACTGATGCGCTGCCTATTTCATTAAGAGGGTGACTCAAGTAGGATTTTTTTTTAAAAGAATAATCTTAATGCTATGTATGTCATCATAAGACACTTGTTACTTTTAATTACAGACTTAATTTGGGGAGTGAGTATGTATATATGTATTTCTCACACTTGTGTCACAGATATTTTTCACCATACTACAGCATATTATTTAAGGTCAGGCATGGGGGTGCTTGCCAGTACTTTAGAGGTGGAGGCCGGAGGATTAGGAGTTCAAGGTCATCTTCACTTAGACAGTGAGCTGAGACCAGCCTGTGCTATATGAGACCCTGACTCGAACCAAAAACAAAACAATGCATTATTTAATCATCTAAAAGGATTAAAACGATTTAATTTTTAAAATGTTATTAATATTTTGAGAATTTCATACAATGTATTTTGACCATATTCACCCGCAACTCCTCTACAGGAAATTATTTTTAAAAACTTAAATATTTCACCCTATAAAAGAAAAATCACCTGTAATCAAATATGTTTGTTAACAAACTGTCACATTTGATTACTATTTGAGCAACATGTTCAGGGGGCTAACAACAAAAAATAACTTTAGGACATTAACTGCATAATTAAATAGGGAGTATAATTCTAATTCCCATTTCAAAGAAAGGCAAACACATCATAATTAAATACTTCATTAGAAGGAGGTTTACTGTGGAATCTCTGAAATTATAGACTTGGACCATTAGTCCACATTCTTGAAAGAAAATCCTGGGTCCTGACCCTAGGGAAGTCGTTGCACAGAAGAATTTAATCTTTTCCACAAATGGGTGAAAGACTGAGGTCCACTAGAATGAAGAATCTGTAGAAACAAAGACAAACGGGGTAATTCAGGGAGCTTCCAAGGCTGAGAGCAAGAAAAGTCGAAAATGACCGTGAAGAAGACTTTTTGCTGTCGGAGGAGGAGCCAGGGGTGAGCACCACTGAAAGGGGAGGGGGACAGCAGGAGATACTAGTCACAGTGGCTGCCCTGTGTAGCTTCACAGTCAGAGAGGAGGCCGTGCTGTTGGAGGCTGTGCTGGGAGGAGAACAGGTGTTGGAGTTTGCCAAGAGTGGCCGCCACCCTGAGCCACCATCACACAAGACAGTAGAGAAAAGATTCTGACAAAACAGCAGGCGGCAAGAAGGCTCCCCGGAAGATTGCATCTTCAAAGTGGGTATGACAATCACGAGATGCAGAAATAAAAGCTACTGATGCAGGAAAAGTTACCCTTGAGACAAGCAATAAAAGTTGATAAGAGAAAAGAAGACAAAAACTCCACGGCTCAAACAAAACCCTTCATTTTGGTTGAATCATTAACTCGCAGGCTCTGGGCAGGTTTCAGATCTTCCTAGTGTCTGTCTTCAAGTATATGTACATGGCAATCAGCAAAAGAAACAGCCTAACGAGATCGTTCTGTGATAGGCACCTGCATCAAACAATGCCACTGATCTCTGAGGGATTTTAAACAGCTGTGCATAAACTTCAAAAGTAATTTGCAACCAAATTAGTAAATGTCACCCTTCTTCCCACAAAACACAGCACTTTTTAAAAAAGAGATGAGGCAGTCACAGTAAGTCTGCCATTTTACACATTACCAAAGATACCTTAGAGGGGAGGTAGGGTGAGGAGTGGACATGGTGATTCACAAGGTTGGGGTGTGAAGTGAGATACCCAAGAACCTACGAATTCGGCTTGTCAATCAAACACTCCTGGAGAGGCAAGTCATAGTGGTCTCTATGACTTTTAAGAAAATAAAACTAGAGTTGAGTGGAACCCCAGAACTGTTTTAACTCCTGAATCCTGAGGCTTTAAATTGTCATTGCTAAATGAAAGGGACAAAGGACAGGGAGTTGAGAGAAGACACAGACACACTCCTCAGATCTGGTCTGACCAAACAAGTCCCCAGGCTGGGTATGTGTTCTCAAAAAGCACCCGCAACTCAAAAGACTGGGGTTGGGGCACAAACGGTCCATTTTCCCCACTGACGGCCAGAATGCCCAGTCTCGTTCTCTCCACCCCCTCCCCATCTCCACACACACATACAGTTGTGTCACCACTGAATAATCTTTTATTATCACCATGTCCAGCCCACACAGTGGCAGGATAGCCCAGAGGCTGAGGCAGCTCCAAGATGGTCAATGACCAGAACCACCCGGTTCAACCAGGCCTGTCTCCATACCCACAGGGAGTCAAAGTCACTCGCAGCACACTGATAATTCTGGCTCTTAAAACTCCCAACGACATAACGAGGTTTCATGTAACAAACTGTGTTTTGTTATTATATGACCCTCAAGTCTAGAAAACAGCATCTCTCAAGGTTATGCGATTAAACACCCCAACTTTTTAAAAATTTAAATCTACCTCTGGCTTTTGGAACAAACAAACAAACAACAAACAAACAAACAAACAAACTTGATTTCTTTAGAAAAGTAAGTTACACAAATTCCCAGAAATCCAGTGCTCTCCTTGAACAGGTCTCTAGCGCCAGAAAATACCTCTCCTTCCAAGAACGTGTGGACATTTTTGCAGAGAACACACAAAGTTGCCACCGTCTTGGCCGGTTTTGGCTCAGGTGGCAGGGAAAGGAGGCGAAGAAGCACCCCCATCCTCTTCCCCGCCGCTTCCCCCGGGTCAAGGTCGCCGGCACACCAGAAACCGCGGATGGGGGGGCCCCAAAGTTTGCTTTTTTGTTTTGTTTTTCTTTTTCTCGAGCTCTTTTTCGATGTCGTTCTCACCCCGCTTACCGTGGCAATCCTCAGCCCGACCTGGAGCAGGTCCACGGGACCCCGGGTGGTCCTTCGCGGGAGTCCTCGGCGCCTCCTGCCCGCTGCTCCCGGCGCTGGCCCGGGGTCCTACCTGGCGGCGGATGGCCGGGGACTGGCGCGGGGACCGGCGCGGGCCGGGCGAGCCCGGGGTGCTGCTGGCGGGCGGCGCCGGCAGGGGGGGCTCGTCAGGGGACCCGCGACCCGGCTCAGGGACGCGCCCTGCCCCGGCTTTCTGCCTTGCCGCCGCAGGCCCTGCCCCTACCCTCCATCCCCAGCCTCCTCGGCGCACTTGCAACCTGGACCGGAGAGGCTGCGGGAGCTCTGGATGGGGCCGTCCCGGCTCCCTGAAGGAGCGACGCTGCGGGCGCTGCAGGCGGATGCCGCAGCCTCAGATGCCTTGGACGCCGGCAGAGGGGCGTGAGAACCCCAGCCGCCTCTGCTCGCTGAACTGAAAACCATAAATGAACCGGCGGTGGGAAGGGCTGAGGTCATGAGGTAGAAAGAACTGGTCTGCTTAATCCTTTCTACACTAGAAAGGACCTGCAAGCGTTGCTTTTGTTTGTTCGGTTTTTAATCACCCCACTTCCCATGTTTGGACACAACTCAGTCCCGGAGACAAAGGCTTCTGCGTTGTATCTTATTTGTGTGATTCTGATCTTCAGAACCGCTGTAAACTTTACACTTCTTGAAGTACAACTGTGCCTGTCACTATAGTGCACTTGTAATTTTAGATTTTTTTTTTTGCCATTGCTGCTAATTTAAACGACCATGAGGATTATGGAGGTTTTTTTTCCCCCCCAATACTCTGATCTCCTCCTCCTCCTCCATCTCCTCCTCTTCCATCTCCTTCTCCATCTCCTCCATCTCCTCCTCCTCCTCCATCTCCTCCTCTTCCATCTCCTTCTCCATCTCCTCCATCTCCTCCTCCTCCTCCATCTCCTCCTCTTCCATCTCCTTCTCCATCTCCTCCATCTCCTCCTCCTCCTCCATCTCCTCCTCTTCCATCTCTTCCTCCATCTCCTCCATCTCCTCCTCCTCCTCCATCTCCTCCTCTTCCATCTCCTCCTCCTCCCCCTCCTCCCCCTCCTCCTCCTCCTTCTCGCTCAGCAGGCTTCTGATCCTGGGAATACTGAATTTCATCTTAAATGACCTCAAATGTCTGTTTCCATTTTCAATTCACAAACGAAACACTGAGACCTAAAAGTATTTGGTGACTTGATGAAGCAAACCCAGCGCAGAGTGAAGAAGACAAATCCGCTGACTGTTTCCACTAACATGGGACCATCAGAGCCAATGCACACACTTTTTTTTTGTTTTTTGAAACAGGGTCTCCCTTTGGTCCTGACGGCCTGAAACTCACTATGTAGACCAGTCTGGCCTCGATCTCACTCACAAAGCTCCACTTGCCTGTGCATCCCGAGTGCTGGGATTAAAGGCGTGTGCTACCACACCTGGCCTTTGGATACACACTTTAAGGATATTTTGCCAAAATTAATCTTCTTTGCCGTTTGTTGCTACCGAAGAAGAGTACTGAACCTACAGGCTGGACTTCTCGCCTAGGGGTAATAGCACTCGCTTGTTATTACATATTCATCAGAGCCTACTATCACTGTATTTCAGCTAAGTTTGGCCAAAATAAAAACTGTTTCTACATTCAGTGAAGCCTGTTGAGTTGAGGAGAAATGGCAAAGTGGGCGTGCAGCCGTGCCTCGAAGAGAGGAACGATCTCATTCTTCACGACTGGGTTTTCCACTGAGTCAGAGAAGGCTGAACACACATAGGAGCTCAGGGAAAGTTCATATGTTCTGTTTTTAAAACATTTTTATATCTTGAGTATCAAAGCCTTGGACAAGCACTCTATCACTGATGCACATCCCCAGCCTGGTTCTATTAATCAGTATACAGTTGCTCTTAAAAGGTTTCAAACGACAATAATGGTGTTGGCAATGTATCCAGTATTTATATGGTAGTTATTGTGATGAGCACATCGAATACATCATTAGCTTAATCTTCATAATTAGTGAAGTAGGTATTGTCATCATCTCTGCTTAACAGGTGAATATGTTTAGCGCTATTATAAAGTGTGTTCAGGACCTCATAATTTAGAAAGGATCAGAATCTGGATTCAAACCTCCAGCACGCTTTAGCATCCTTCTCAAGCGCTGTTAAACAGTCTTCAACTCTACAACATTGCCCTTAGTTTTTGGCTTCTCTCTCTTTTGAATACCTGGTTTCTGCAGACCTATGTGCCTCTAATATCCTAGGACCATAGACTTCAACAGCTGGAAGCTCATTGCTCTGAGGCTGGATCTTCTAAAACAATATTCTCTCATATATCTTAGAAAAAATGACTTTGTTTTGGCCTTACAAGTTTATTTAAAACAAGAAACACCTTTGTTCTTGGTACATATCAGGTAGGGGAACGGCCTGGAGACTCTGACCTCTATATCCAGCGTAACTGTTTCCCTAGGCTACAAAGATTTTATGTCTCTATCAGAAACCTTCTCAGTTGTTTCATACAGAGCTGCTGCTCAGAATTCTCCACACCTTTGTTTCCTGGAAGAGGAAATGGTATTTCCGGGAGAGGATGGTGTGTGGGTGGCCAGATAGTACTCGTTGTGTTAAAAACACCCCAACTTTCAGCTGTGTGCTTCTTTTTCTCCTTCGGTGTCTGCCCTAAAGTTTCCTGGAATCGCAGAGTGCAGAGTCTGGGTCAGTTACTTCCTTGGGTTCATTCCAACTGGGAAAGATACAGTTCCAGACTCTAGAACCTGAGGGCCAAGGAATGAGAGTTTCCTGATCAGCTTTTCCCTGGAGCTATTGAAATCTATTTTCCTCCAACTGGGATTTGGAAAAGAGCCTGAGAGACATCACTGTGCTTCCCTGTTGGATCCTAGTTTGATGACTGACCTTCCATCTCCTATGGAAACCTCTTGCGCCTTTCTTTGGGATTAACCTTCCAGAAGGAAGTTAGGACAGAGTTTAGAAAGAAAATGTTCTAGGTAGAGACTCAGTTTGGAGAAGAATGGTATTTGGGGAGAAGAAGGATGTGGCAAACACAGTTGAGTGCAGTGTCACATTACGAGGACATTTCTCTCTGCGGAAAGCCACCACCTGGGATGAGATGACTTTTATGGTCAGACTGGATGATTTTATGAGGACTTTGGCATTCCGATGCCCCTTTTCAAAGCCTGGCAGAGGTTGTTTGTAAAGTGCCCTGTCTCTGTCCTCTGAAGGAATTAGAGGGAAGGAATTACTTTAACCAAAGACTCAAAGTGACATGTGAAAGTTAGTGTAAATTTATTTAGAAAATGGGAAAGTTATGTTAGAAACTATGGGTAAAAGCGACAGAGGCATAAACAAAATCAAGTATTTTAATTCATGACTTGGGCAGTGGAAACAGAAGGGTTTGTTATTTTCTTTCTAGTACGATTGTACGGCCTGTACTGAAAATTGTTTTTACCAAAAGATATCTCTAAACCCGGAAGCAAAAATTGCATCTTGTTTGGGAGTAACTAAACTCTATAATCACTGGGTTTTTGTTTGCTTACTTGCTTGTTTTGTTTGTTTGATTCTTAAGACAGGGTCTTATGAAGTCCGGGCTGGTCTTGAACTCACAAAGTAGCTGAAGATGACCTTGAACTCCTGCTCCACCTGCTTATACCTCCCAAATGGTGGGATTGCAGGCTTTCAGTTTATGTTGCTGGTGATAATAAGATTGATGTAAGTTTCTGCAGACCATGAAGTGGAAGAGTAAACAGTGAAGACAGAGCTTAACCTAAGGTAACAAAAGGAAAAATGGTCATATTCTTATAGTCTCATTATTTGGGCATTTATTATATGTGCTTAGTAAATTCTAAAGGACTTATAATCATAGGCAAGATGAAGCAGGTAGGCATTATTTCTTTGTTTAAGAAACAGATGATGGTGATGATGATGAACAACTTCATGTTAATCTTAATGTTGATGATTTCCTGCCTGTGTCTGGGCATGGATTGTACCAGATATATAATGTGTAACATCCTCTTTATTTTATAGATAACACAGTGGAGGCTTACAGTCGAAACAAATGACTTCCCAAGTCCAAATGGCCAATAATTTGTAGAATATGTCTGACTAAATTAACCCTCAAATCCATGATATTTTCCATCATACGTAAACAAGACAAGCATTGAAACTGTAGCCAGGCTCTTCAAACAGTAAAAGAATTGCCTGTGTTTACACTCGTCCTGGTGAGTAAGGCACTGTGAACACAGAGTTACACATGTACAGTCTCTAAATTACCACCTGTCACGCTGGCTAATAAAACCAGGAAAAGGACACAAAGTGTAACCTTCCCCGGTGCAGAACACTTAGAGTACTTATTTTGTTTCTTGAGCATCAATTACTTTATTGTAAGAGGATGAAATTGAACATGAGAAATTAATTTTTTTAAGATGGGGGAATTACAAAAGCATGACCGTAGTGTCTTGCTTTAGTTGTGTCTTCAGGAATCTTGGAAGTAGCACCTGTAATGAGGAGACTTAGTAGCATAAAGGTCCGAAGCCGATAAGCAGTGTCCTAATGAAGCTTGCCATATTTCATGCAGTATGGGCCAGTGAGAGCTGCTCTGATCCTGGCCACAGTTTATTCCCCAGTGCAGGCACCTCACAATCAAAAAGGTTTTCTTTTGGCCCCAAATGGCAACTCTCATGACTGGTGACCTCTTTCAGTTTAAGCTCGCACACAGAACTGTAAGCTGACATTTTCTTTTTCATTTTCGCCCCTTTCTTACCTTTGTTTTTTCCTACTTGTCACCACACATAGACACCCAACAGAAGAGGAAATTTCCTATGTTTGGGGTTTATTCTATGACAGAGAGAAGATGTGTCATCCACCCATTTTAATCATTAAATATGAATTCATTAAAATTCACAAAACAAAAATATTGTGTTATTTATATACCCACAGGTGAATGAATCTCTGTGAGTTCCAGGTTAGCCTGTTCTACATAGGGAGTTCCAGGCCAGCCAGGGCTGTGTAGTGAGACCCTGTCTTAAAGTAATAATAACAACAATAATAAACCACATCTGGATTTCCCAATCCACAGATAAAATACACTGTGATAGAGAAAATGTGTACTGTGTAGACAGTCACATCAGCATCTTATATCTGTACATTTGCACAACGTTAAAAATAACAAAAAGCAGACGAACCAGTCCTTTTTTATGTCATATGAGAACCTGATGCAGACTTGATGCCTGAAGATCAAAGATACCTGAAATCCAAAGATACATTTATTTTTCTAAGTAGAATGTGCATGTCACGTATTAATGCACAAACCCCTTCTTTGTACAGATTTTATTTTAAAGTTAATAAATGGGGGTATTTATATTACATTTTACTGATTTCTTGAAGATGATGGAGCAGCCAAAAATCTCTAATGTGTTTGATCCCTATAAGCCTCAACGACAGGATGAGGTGCTTTGAATAAACAACTACCCTTTAGAGGCCATTTGTACTGTAATATCTTATGTACATATGAAGTTATTTTATTGGCTTAGCAAATCCTATAGTATGGGTGCTATTCACACTTTACAGATGAGAAGATTAAGGCTCAGAGAGATTAAGTAATTTATCCAAAAAAATCACAAAGAAAGTGAGACACACAGCCAGGATCCCAACCCAGCTGAATGCATTTGGTGCATATTCTGGGCTAGCCAAAGAATTCTGCCCACTAACTCTAGAAACTACAAGTAGGGACCACATTCCACATCCATCTTTTGAAAATTAATGTTTATTGTTTCTTTCTGTGAAAAATATTATGCATATACACATCAGTTTAAGATTACAGCAAAGTAAAAAGAAAAAGATTAGCCATAATTTCAGACAGTTAAAATTTTATTTTATTTATGCATAATTTTTCATATTTTCTTGTTTTCAAAGTTACTTTTACTGTTGCCCGATTATAGGTAATATTCATCACAGAAAAATTTAAAACTCTAAACATGTACATAGAAGAAATTTTAAGTCACTGCTTAATCTCAAAATACAAAGGTTACTGTTTGAAGTCATCATTGCTCTTGTTACCCATCTTGAGACTGAAACCAAAATTGTCTACAGCCTCGTTTATAGTTTAGATGGCATCGTTTTAACTTATTTATTAGTTTTGTAAGATATATTTATTTATTTGCTTGTTTGTATATGTGTATGTGTGCATACCCATGTACGTATGCCAGTGTGGGTACCTCTGTGCATACAAGGAGACCAAAATATGGCTGGGGGTGTCTTCCTCTACCATTCTGTGCCCATTCATTTGAGGCAGTGCCTCTCCTTAAATCACCACTTCCTAAGTTAGAAGCTAGCAAGCTCTAGGATCTTCCTGTCTCTACCCTCATTGGATCGGAGGCCTTGGGCATTTTTAGGATGTCCTACTTGCTATGTATGTGCTGGAATCTGAGCTACAGTCAGATGATGCATAGCACTCTTGACTGCTGAGGTATTTTTCCAGCACCCCCCCACTTTTTAACTTGGTATTTTCTTTTCCTTGAAATTACAAATATGAATTTTAGACACATGACTAGAATGCTTGGCTGCTCTGAATGGGACTAGATACTTTGCTTTTTTACTGAGGGACAAAGGTTATTCTCACACACAAAAATACCTCAAAGGATGAATTATGATACTGTTTTAATTTGCCATAACTTCAGAATGACTTAAAGATACCCCTCTCCACCTTTCAATTGCAACTTGTCTTAAGCAGGTTCCACTGTTTGATGAAAGAAACCCACCAACTAATTGGATCACATGCTTTTAGATAGAATCCACCAACTAATTGGATCACATGCTTTTAGATAGAATCCACCAACTAATTGGATCACATGCTTTTAGATAGAAAGAAATCCACCGACTAATTGGATCACATGCTTTTAGATTAGGCCTTGTATGAATTTGGAAGGGCTGTGGAAATGTGGATTAAGTCTTACACTAATGAAGTTCCTCTCCAAATGAAAGTCAAGTCCATTTCTTGAGAACTTTTAGATATTGTGATGTGACCTGCCCAGGGGGCTTTAAAGTACTTAAAAATTTAACTCTAAAGGGCTTCTGGATAAACTCAGCAAGGTGTATGTACTACAAGCTTGCCTACCAAGCTTCCACCTTTTCTAAGACTATAGTAAAATCCTAAGCTTAGGGCTGGAGGATGGCTCAGCAGTTAAGGGCAACGACTGCCCTTTCAGAGGACCAGGTTCTGTTCCCAGCACCCACATCAAGGCTAACAACCACCTGTAACTCCAGTTTCAGGGGATCCTATGCTACCTTCTGGCTTCTGCAGGCATTGTACATGTGATATATACTTGTAGGCAAAATACTCATACACATAAAATAAAAATAAATAATTCAAAAAAATGCCCAACTTGAGTTAAAAGCATACACCAACAGTGAACTGAAACCCGTCTTGAATTTTTGGTCTTTTGCATACTCCATGGAGCAGTAGTGTGTTAAATGAATTTAAAAAAAAAAAAAAAAAGATGGCTCAGCAGTTAAGAGCACTGACTGCTCTTGCCGAGGACCTGGGTTCGATTCCCAGCACCCACATAGCAGCTACGAACTGTCCTTAACTCCAGTTCCAGGGGAATCCAAAGCCCTCTTCTGACCTCGGTGGTATAGCATGACACGGGTGCACTCACATACATGCAGCCAATACACTCATACACATAAAATAAAAATAATAAAGTATTAAAAAATCTCTTTTACACATATTTGTTTCCCCAAAACTCTCTATATTATCTTACTGGGTTTTTTTTTCAGAATCACAATTTTTCTCTCATGCAATTACATTTGGATAGAATGCAAATTTCTTCCACAGTTCTACACTTAAATCATTTCATGTATTTCTGAAAGATAATTCCAGAAATTTCATGCTCTAGTTTGTAACCTCCTAGACATAGTGGGTGTATTATGTGCACTATGGAGACGGTGTGGAGAAAGTGGAATTCTTATGCAAATTAGTACAATTTGGAAAAACAGCTTCACATCTGCTGGTGACCCAGTCATACGGTGGGTATACAGATCATAAGCCTTGCCGGTGACCCAGTCATACGATGGGTATACAGATCATGCCCACAAGGCATGCAGGGCATGTCTACTGCAGTGCTGCTCAGAATCACCCCAGCAGGAAGCAACACAAGTCCACTTTAAAATTGTGGTACACCAATCAACTGAAACCATGCATCATTTAACATTAATGAACTACCACTGCATGCCCCAAGGTGCCAAAGGGTACATTCTGTATGGGTTTCATTTTCTTAAAAGTCTAAAATCAATTTGAATGAATCCATGTTCTTACATTGGGGAGGTAGGTAGTAAAAGATCTGGGAAAGTAATTCATAGTGATTTTTTTATTACCTAACATGGAGGATGGTCACTTCATGAAAGTTCATCTAAGTGTCTGTGAAATTTGTACTTTTCTGCTTATGTCAGTGAACTTAATAAAAATAATTTGTAGGGACTGGGGAGATGACTCATTGGGTTAAGTGTTTACCACACAAGCAAGAGCACTGAGTTTGGATTCCTAGCACGCAGGTAAAAAACTGAATGTGGGTCCATACATCTGTAATTCTGCTCTGGAGGAGGGGTATAGACAGGTGAATTCCCAGAGCCTATTGACCAGCCAATCTAGCCAATGGGTGAGCTCCGGGTTTAGTGAAAAGACTTTCTCTCAAAACATGAGTGAGCAACAGGATGATTTGCCGTCTGACCTCTGGCCTCCATATACACATGAATATGTGCATGCACACATAGAATTTATAAGCGGACTGCAATGTTTTTGTATTCATACTCTTTTTGGTAGTGAGGAGCAGGTTTGCTTTCTTAGGCCTTAGGGAGGTCATCAGAGTTCAGTGATGGAAGACTGGGAGGCAAGTTTGTTAATTCTTCCTTCTCTCTGCCACTCACAATGCCAAGTTTTGCTTAATGACAGTAAGACCTCAACACATCGCTTACATGCTCTGCATCATTTAAATTTGCTAAGTAAAGGAGCTTAATAAAATGTTATCTCCCATTCTTTCTGACCCTGACTGTTAAGGTTTTAGATACTTCTACTCTTTAAGGCTCTCCCTCTTCCATTCTCTCTCTCTCTCTCTCTCTCTCTCTCTCTCTCTCTCTCTCTCATTCTTCATCTCCACTGCTGTCTCCCTCTCTCTCCCTCCCAGATTTGTGCTTGTGTCACACTTCTGTCTGTCCCCTGGTTCCAGCACTGTTCCTTGCATGGAGCAAATAATAAAAATCTAAAATTATCCAATACTAGTGAAAATTCAGGAAAACCTCAATTCTGCATTACAGTTAGTGAGTTAATGCCTCAAAGATTTTTTTTTAAAAAAAGAATTGTATTCCAATTTGAGCCAAGGCTTCTTGCACCTGCTGCGAAATGGAACCAGTTACAAAGATGTACAAAGAACAAATGCACAGCAGTAACTCACTCAGTATTGTCTTTTGGAGGGAGCGTGACTGTGTCCTTGACACCAGGAGTAAGTAAAGTGGTGAGAGTCTTCTAGGAAACTTTAATTGGAGGTGGGTAGAAAAGGATTTGGGAATAGGAGTCCCAGAGATTGAGAAAGTTATTGAAAAGAAGAATCAGATGACAAGGGTTTACCAGCTTGCATTCAAAATTGCTCAGTTAATTATACTTTTATTTTTTGGAGACAGGTTCTTTCTATGTAGTCCTGGCTGGCCTGGAGCTCCCTATGTAGACCAGACTAATCTTGAACGCACAGAGATTTGCCTGCTTCTGCCTCCCGAGTGCTGGGATTAAAGGTGTGCACCACCACACCTAGCCTTTGTACTTCTTTGTATACAGTATTTTTAAATTAATTTTTTGAGAATTTCATACATGCAAGCAATTCAGTTTGGATAATATTCACCCCTTAATTCTCCCCCTAACTCCTCCTGGATCTGTTCACCACCCCCTCCCAACTTTACATCATTTTTTGTGTGTTTTGTTTTGTTTATGACCCACTGAGTCCCATATGCCCCTATATGCATGGGTGTGGACCTATCCTTTGGAACGTGGCCAACCTACCAGGGACCACACCCTGGAAGAAAACAGACACTCCCTCCCCAGCTGCCAACAAGGTCCATAGCTCCTCAGTTGGGGGGGGGGGCTTCTGAACTCTTTCCCCTCCATGCTAAAGTGCTAACTGGCTTGATCTTAACTGTACCTTTTTAGCAAAGGAGTTAAAAATGTCTCAAAACTACAGAAGGATATGTTTCCATCAGCTCAAAGTAAATAACTTGTACTTTATGTATTTTTCCCACATTTTTCTTGGCTCACCAAAATCTATTTCACTCTCTAGTTTACTCTCCTGAGTGATGAGATGAATGACAGTTATTTGGTGAGGAAAACCTTCTGTGATGGATAACAATACCACTCAGACAAAACCAAATTTCTCAAACAGTCAAACACACAGGATCAGACAATGGATAGAAATCTTCTAAGCAGAAAGGCTTTGTGGAATGGCTCCGTCAGTAAAGTGCTTGCTGTCCAAACATGAGGACCTGAGTTTGACCCCCAGCACCCACATAAAAGGCTGAGGGTGGTGGTGTATCCCTGTAATCCCAGCACTGAGGTTGGTGGAAACAGGAGCATCCTTGAGGCTTGATGCCAGCCAGGCTAGGCAAATTGGTAAGCCCCAGGTTCCAGTGAGAGATCTTGTTTCAAACCACAAGGTGAATGGCACCTGAGTAAGGACATTTAAGGCTGACACACAGACATGCAGACACAAATGTACACTCATACACTGGAACACACACACACACACACACACACACACACACACACACACACTGCCCCCACAAAAAAAAAAAACAAACTTTCAAGTAGAGGAGCCACTGAGCTCCTCTCTATGTTGTCAGACCCGCCCCATCACTTGGCTGCAACCTTGAGCCTCATTCTCATCCACTAGTGGATGCTGAGACGCACATGGTTTATTGTAATGAGAGGGTATGCCAGAGTGCTGAGAAAATGTGTGGTTTTGCTGAATAAGATAGAAACAAGGAAGAAATTTCCAGGCTGTGTATTTAGGAAAACATAGAGGTAAGCTTGTTTAGTTTCTGATCTAACCTAGGAGAAACATAATTACTTTCTTCATCACAATCAACAGCAACACATTCTTATAATAAATGTCTCTTGTCCACATTCGCAGTGTCTACTGTATTGAGTAGAGACACACTAAGTTGTACAATGCTTCCGTTGCTGACTCTATGGGTAAGAATCAGTTTAAACAAAACGGAGGATGTTCCTATGTAGATATTCAACCTTACCTCCTCTCCCAGCATTTCTGATGCTTTCTGCTCTGTAACAGTCAGGGGCTGAAGAGATGATTCAGTTGGTAAAGTGCTTGCTGTACAAGCATGAAGGCCTATGTTTGGGTACCCAGCACCCAGGTAAACAGTCTGGTACTATGGTGCCCATCTGCAATCCCATCAATGAGAAAACAGAGACAGGAGGGCCAAATCAGTGAGCTCCAGGTTCAGTGAGGGATCTTGTCTCAAAAAATAAAGTGGAGAGTGATTGAGGAAGACCCCAAGTGTTGACCTCTGGCCTCCACATGCACACACATAAACATGTAAACCAAATGTATATACCCTCCCCAGCCAAAGAGTGAGTTTAATTTGATCTTAGATTTGGATGGCCTCCACATGTGCATGCACACACATGCACACATACACACACATATACCGCACACACAAAGAACAGAGGCAGTGCAGGGAGCCAGAGTCCCCAATCTGTGACTGCTGTCACCACCACGGGCAAGCTGAATCTGGATCTCAATTGGCTCAGACGTCAGCCAAAGCCGTGATTCCCTTCCACTGGAAAAATGCAAATAATTGAACACTGACAAACATTTGTAATTTTTGATTTTGCTCTGGATAATGAAACATTCATATTCTGCTGAGACTGACCGGCTAAAATTTCCCATCTTCCACTCAACTGGGATTTCTTGCCATCGCAGCAATAGAAACGAAGATGTTTCCACTGGCAGTGACAGGTACCTTGAATCTGAAAGTCTTCCATTTCATTACTCACTTTAATGTTTTCACTGAAACACATGCGGTTTTCAAACACAGGAAAGAAAACATGCCAACCTGTGGTTATACTTTCCACTAGAAAATAGAAAAAGCTCAGCTCAGAAAGAGTGGTTGTGGGGAGTTCCTTTCTGCTTGAAACATGAAAACCCACGTGAGAAAATTTCTTCTCTTGAGAATGCTGTGAATTGCTTCAGTTTTCAAAAGTTGTTGGAGAATGGGGCCATATGGTGTCTGTGTTTTGATTGCAATAGACTTGTGGTTGAACGAATGTGGAGGCTACAAGGTCATGGAGCACTTTCTACTCTGTTCTCTTTTAATTTGAATTCTGGGAAATCAGAGGATGGCATCTTTCTGGGTGGCACGTCCCACTTCCCATGTAGCTCTATGTATGTCTTATCGCTTGAAGCAAATTGGGATGTGAAAAGGGCTCTTCTGCTCATACTATCTGACCTGTGCAGCTATTTTCAACACCCGATTCTGTCCCCCTGAATGTGATCTGTGGAATTTATTCTGTATGTGAAATTAATTCCCCAATAACTATTTACAGTCCATCAACTAAATTTGTGACATGACCATAAATCTGAATTTCATAGTCAAGTAGAAATACAAAGCTCAGATAAAAAAAATATCGTTTAAATTTTCTGAAAGGTAATTAACAAACAATTGATGACATGGCATGGGTTTTATGGAATTTCTCTTTTTTGTTGACTTTGGAAGTACTTGCCATAGATAGTTGGAGTGTCTCACAGGGCAGGGATGAACACTCTCAGCTAAGCCTCATGCATTGGACCCAGAAGCCATCTGCCTGACTTGAAGAAAACAATGGGCCAATCAGTTCACACAGAAAAGGTGACTTAATTTTTTTCTTCCATTGTCTTGCTGGTCACAATCAGATAAGATTGTAGTGAGTGTAAGCTCTGTGGTGTCTGGAGAGGCATCAATGCCACTGAGAGCTCAGTTGAGAGAGATCAGCACAGCATGCGTAGGAGAAAGCTGGAGTGAGCCATGCGACCTCCTGCTCACTCTTACCTACATCGAGTGAGGTTCATCAGCATCATGTCGTAAATGCAGGTGCACAGGTGGATGTGGTAGAACAGACATCTTTAGCCATACAGGGTGTTAAGGGAGTGTTCCCCTGACACTTTTCCACTGTAGTCAGTCCTTGGCACAATAATCAGGATAATTTCATGCAAATCTTCTTCCCAGGTCTCCAGGGCAACCTGCACTAGTGCTCATTCCCCAGGTCTGCCCTGACTCATCGTCCTCACTCTGTTCCAGCCACATGTGCCACACACTCCTCCTTAGCATCTCTACCAAGCCTCAGCACAAGGCGTTGGTACAAGACCCTCTTCAGGTCTTGGCCTGGTTGATTTCACAGTGATGATTTTACCACTGGTCTGCGTCATGGCTTTGGAGCTGCTACCTCAAAGGACTTGTGCAAAGAACTGGACCAAATGACTGGCTTCTCCAGAGGAGCCAGACAGACATGGGAGAGCATACGGCATGATTCCATTTGCCTTTATGATGTAGAAATTAAACTAGTGCTCTAGGCCAGGGCAGGAAGTAGATAGTAACTGCATAGGAACAGAGAGACAGTTTTGGTGAGATGAGGAGGTTTACTATTCCTTTTTAAAAAATTATATTTTTATTCATTTTAATTGACAAATATGAATATATTTATGGCATTCAACATGATGCTTTGAAATATGTCTACCTGGGGAATGGCTAAATCAATGAACATAAATGTGATTTGAAAAGAGTGTATTGAAAGTTAAAATCCAATCTTACTCATGTAGATGCAATTCCTTCCTTCCCTCCCTCTCTCCCTCTCTCCCTCTCTCTCTCTCTCTCTCTCTTTTTCTTTCTTTCTCTCTGTCTTGCTCTCCCTCACAGGTGGATGTGGTAGAACAGACATCTTTAGCCATACAGGGTGTTAAGGGAGTGTTCCCCTGACACTTTTCCACTGTAGTCAGTCCTTGGCACAATAATCAGGATAATTTCATGCAAATCTTCTTCCCAGGTCTCCAGGGCAACCTGCACTAGTGCTCATTCCCCAGGTCTGCCCTGACTCATCGTCCTCACTCTGTTCCAGCCACATGTGCCACACACTCCTCCTTAGCATCTCTACCAAGCCTCAGCACAAGGCGTTGGTACAAGACCCTCTTCAGGTCTTGGCCTGGTTGATTTCACAGTGATGATTTTACCACTGGTCTGCGTCATGGCTTTGGAGCTGCTACCTCAAAGGACTTGTGCAAAGAACTGGACCAAATGACTGGCTTCTCCAGAGGAGCCAGACAGACATGGGAGAGCATACGGCATGATTCCATTTGCCTTTATGATGTAGAAATTAAACTAGTGCTCTAGGCCAGGGCAGGAAGTAGATAGTAACTGCATAGGAACAGAGAGACAGTTTTGGTGAGATGAGGAGGTTTACTATTCCTTTTTAAAAAATTATATTTTTATTCATTTTAATTGACAAATATGAATATATTTATGGCATTCAACATGATGCTTTGAAATATGTCTACCTGGGGAATGGCTAAATCAATGAACATAAATGTGATTTGAACAGAGTGTATTGAAAGTTAAAATCCAATCTTACTCATGTAGATGCAATTCCTTCCTTCCCTCCCTCTCTCCCTCTCTCCCTCTCTCTCTCTCTCTCTCTCTCTTTTTCTTTCTTTCTCTCACCTCTGAACTGTTCCTTTCTCTAGCAACTTAGTATCTTAATACTAATTTTAAAGCACATTATCATGACCTGCTAGGTTTATCTAAAAATTGCAAGATGACTTTAGCGTCCACCATCAGTCCACACAAGTCATTATGATTAGTGACTAGAAGAGAAATTTACTTGTTTCATGAGACACAGAGAAATAGTTGATCGAATTTGACATTCATCTTGATAAATAGCTCAATTATAGAAAAGTACTTCCTTAAAGTTGCTAATCTAAAAAACCAAGAGTCATCATTCTTAATTATGAAGCCTTGAAAATTTTTCCTGTGAACAAGACAAAAATACTTTCTTTTAACACTTGTCAACATAATACTGGAAGTCTTTAGCCAGAAAGTAGGACACGTGAGGGATGAGATAAAAGACAAGGGGTGGTTAGTAAAACCCTGTCTTTAGCTGTACATGAACACTGTGTCTGAAAACACTAAAAAGAATCTACAGATAAAATAGGTTTGAAGTTTTTGAAGGCTAAAATCGGTATAAAAAATGAATAATTTTTAAAAATTAAAAAAAGTTTTTTTTAATCTATTTAATTTTATGTGTACGTGTGTATTGCCTGCATGTAGGTAAGTGAACCTATGTTGTGCAATACCTGCAGAGGACAGAAGAGGCTGTCGGATCCCCTGGGACTGGAGTTATGGACAGTTGTTAGCTGCCATGTGGGTGCTGGGATTCAAACCTGGGTTTTCTACAAGAATAGTCAGTGTCCTTAACCACTGAGCCATCTCTCCAGCCCAAAATGAATAATTTTAATATAATGCTAATACTAAAGTTGCAGCTAACAAAAGCTGTCAAAGAACAGTTGTTGGCATAGAGATGGACAAATATCAATCAAAGTCTTCTATTCCATCTAAACACATGGCTAGATACCTTCCTAAATTCATTTAAATTTAGGTGAGTATGTGTCTAAGTGAACAGAAAGAACAAGTACCAGGAATTCAGTTCAAGCCTGAAGTTTAAGCAAATCATGCAGGTTCTGGGGCTGGGACAATGATTCGGGTGCTTTTCTTACAAGCATAGGGACCCGAGTTTGATCCCCAGAACCCACATAAGATGCTACGGTGGTGCTGCAAGCTCATAATCCCAGTGCCAGGGAGGTGGAGACAGGTAGATCCTGGCACTGGCTGCCATCCAGCCTAGTGTAATAAGTGACCTTCAGGTCAATGAGAACCTTACCTTTAAAAAAAAGTGGATAATATCCTGAGGAATGACACTCACGGTTGGCTCTGACTACCACATGCATATGTACATGCATGTGCATCTGCACATATACATACACACAGACACAAAAATCATGTAGGTTCTTTTCTCCTTGCCCATAAGAGTGGTATGCTCCAGATGAGGGCTATTAGGTCAGCCTGGATCCTGAAATTAAGCCAGCGCCCAGCAGGCATACAGATGCCCTATGCCCAGCAGGTAGCATTAAAGAGAAATGAACTTTGGTTGTGTGAGGCACTGAGGTTTAGGGATTATTAGTTCCCAAGGAATACTGTAATAAAAGTTTAGGGACCACCAGCATTTGACTCTCTTTGGAACTATCTTGTTACCTGGCTCTCAGAGCATGGAGCACCCTGTATTTCCTCTGCTGTGAGTTTTCTGCTGACATCACCACTTAAGAGGTGTGGTGCCCTGGCTGACTCTGTGGAGTCCTTGGCTTTTTTTCTTATTTTTATAACCCACTGAGTCTAATTAGTGCTATTCGTGGATGTGGGGTTTTCCACCAGAGCATGGTTAACTTATCAGGAGCCACATCCCTCAACTATCAACAGCTCCCCAGCTGGAGAAGGAGGGGGCTGGTGAGACCCTCCCCTTTCCCTGCCAGAGTGTTGACTGGCTTGGTCTTGTCTAGGCAACCACAGCTGCTGGGTGTTCATGAGAATAGCTGACTTGTCCTGTCTGGGAGATGCTCTTTCACCCTAGTCATCCATAACCTCTGACTCTGACAGTCTTTCCACTCCCTCTTCTGTGATGGTCGCCGAGCCTTCGGGAGGGTGTGTGATATAGATGGGACACCTATAAAACGGTGCCTTTTGCACATTACTCAACTGCCATCTTCCTATGAAAACTCACTCAAATGAGTTCTCTTCCATCAAGGCAGAGGCAATCATTTTTTCTTTTATATTTGTGTAGCATTACTTACTAATATTGCTACAACATAACACATTGTATTCTTTGCATCCGTGCCTCCCTAGTTACAGAAGAAATCCTTGTACCATTGCTTCGAAATGACAGAAAACACTGTGATTCAGATCTACCAGTGTTGGCTTTTAGTCAACAAAATCCTTTTTTCTAATAAAGCCAGCTTTCAAAATGATTCCCTTACCACCTGCCAGAGCTTGTCAGAAATGTTCCTTCATGGTGAAATGTTTGTTTCAAGGGGGTGGGGCTGTTTGAAGAGGCCGGGGGAGGTTGGCTTCTTTGGTTAAATTAGGTCACTAGAGGCAGACTGATGAAAGTTATAGCCCAGCACCTGCTTCTGGTCCAGCTCTGAGCACTTCCTAGTCTGCCAGTATGTGAACAGTGGCTGCCTCACACTGCTACCACTGACAACCGGGGCTCCAACATGTCTTTCCCACGATGATGGACTGAAATCTCTGGGAACTGCTAGCCAAAATAAATCTTTCTACCCATAAGTTGTTTTATCGGGTAGTCTGTCATAAAGACACAAAGGTAACTAATAAACTACTGAAGTGAATGTATTAATTACTTTTCTGCTGCTGTGATAAAACACCACGACCAAAAGCAACTTCTGGAGGAAAGAGCTTATTTGGTTTACGGCTTCAGAGGTGTAAGAGTCCATCATAGTGGGGAGGCATGTCTGTAACTAGTAGGCAGGCTTGGAGGCAGGAGCTGATAACCCAGAGTTCAGGTCTTCAGCTGCAAACTTGCAGCAGAGAAAGCAAACTGGAAGTGGGTTGGGCTGTGAGCTCTCAAAGCCCACCCCTAGTGACTTACTTCCTCTATCAAAGTTGCACCTCCTACAGGTTCTGTTACCTCCTCTAAACAGTGCCACCAACTGCAGACCAAGTGTTCAAATATTTGGATGACATTTCCAGAATATATAACAAACTCAAAAAACAAAGAATCAAGAAAGGAAGTAACCCAATTAAAAGATGGGCTAAGGAACTGAACAGAGGGTTCTCAAAACAAGAAATAAAGATGGCTAAGAAGCATCTTAAAAGGTGTTCAACATCACTAGTAATTAGGAAAATGCAAATTAAAACCACTTTAAGATTTCATCTTACCCCAGTCAGACTGGCTAAGATCAA
>NW_008360319.1:2811713-2812065 GCF_000622305.1 Nannospalax galili | reverse complement strand
TGCTCTTTTCACAATAGCTAAGAGATGGAAGCAACCTAGGTGTCCCTCAATTGATGAGTGGATAATGAAAATGTGGTTCATTTATACGATGGAGTTTTACTTAGTAAAGAAAGATGAAATCATGAAATCTGAAGATATGTGGATGGAACTAGAAACTGTTATACTAAGTGAAGTAACACAGACTCAGAAAAACAAATGACATACGTGCTCCCTTATATGTGGATCCTAGCACCAAACTCTGATAAGTGATTATGTATCCAGTCATAACTACAAGAACCAGGATAAGGAAAAGGAACCAGGGAGGAAAAAGAAAAGAAAGAACCTGAAAGAGAAGAACAGTAGGAAACAGGGT
>NW_008360319.1:2776034-2811690 GCF_000622305.1 Nannospalax galili | reverse complement strand
TGTGAACCTAAAAAGTTAGGGCCACTTTTGAAAGAGATGCATCCTTGCTCTGGAAATTGTTACTGAATATGTTAAAGCTGTAAGGAAATGCTTCTTCTAAAAAAACAAGCAAACAAAAAAAAGCTAAGATTAAAATTCAAGTAAGTGAAACAAGAGCAAAAGACTAAAAATCAAAAGAAGACGGAGATAAAAGCACTAGGTAAAGACCTTGGGTGCCTTGCCACCCTGGGCAACGACACTGCCTAGATCTCAGCAAGGTGGGTGGATGCTCAATCGCTGCTCCTTATCAGTCAGACAGCCAGAAGTAACTGCTCTTAACTGTGAGATTATGCAGCCCTGTTTGCAAAGCTTTTTTTTTTTTTTTTCGGTCTTTTTGAGACAGGGTCTCCCTGCAGCCCCAGCTGTCCTGGAACTCACTATGTAGACCAGGCTGGCCTTCAACTCACAGAGATCCTCCTGCCTCTGCCTCCCGAGTGCTGGGACTATAGGTGTGCGCCACCACGCCCAGCTGGAAAACTTTTATCTGAGTATTAACACTGGTCTTGTACAAAACCCCTTGTTTTTCTCCTGTATGGTGTAAAGAGACACATTACCTTTTGAGTGTAGTCAGCTGAATGCACACAACTGTTTTGGCTTGTGGAGAAGGCAGACCCGTGTGTACATGCATGACTCACCCTGTCACTTGGAGGCAGAGTGCAGGTGTCTTCACTGCGAAGATGGATTCACAGAGTTCCATCAGTCAGCTGAGTGAACAGAAGCTTGGTAGCTATGTATTTGCAAGAGAGCACCTGTCCCTCCAAGGAGACTAGTGTCAGATGGAGCAAGAAACCACTGACCGGAGCAGAAACGGTATCTCTTTTTCTCTGCAGGACAAAATTCCGAAGATGTTGGTGTATGTTCACTTCCTCACATGTTGGACCTGCCCAGCCCGATTTTACTTACTCTTCAACATGCAAAACATGGTCTTTGAGCTTGAGTGGAACTTCTTGTTTTTGTTTTTTTTTTAATATTTTATTTATTATTTTTATTTTATGTGTATGCGTATATTGCCTGTATGTAGGTAAGTGCACCAGTGTCGTGCAATGGCCTCGGGGGTCAGAGAGGCTGTTGGATCTCCTGGAACTGGAGTTATAGACCGTTGTTAGCTGCCATGTGGGTGCTGGGATTCGAACCTGGGTCTTCTGCAAGAACAACCAGTGTTCTTAACCGCTGAGCCATCTCTCCAGCCCCAACTTACTTCTTGTTTAAAACAGAGACCAATAATATAAACACATTTTTTTTAAAAATTTGAGAATGGTGTTAAAATGAAAAAATATTAATGTCATTGTTTTTCTGTAAATAATAAAAGGATTGTGTGGAATGAATAAAGACTTGGAGAGTAACACAACAGTTTAAGATCACAAAATATATGCCTGTTATATAAGAAGAAAACACACACGCACACACACACACACACATACACACGCACACACGCACACACTGTGCGTGCACAGTTCTGTAGGTATTTCATCCAGATAAGACATGTCATCTGGGAGAGGAGAGGCAGCTAATTAAGACACAGGGTGTTCTAAGGGGCCTTTCCATCCTGCTCTTTAAGACTAGGGACGTTAAAAGGGACCTAAAACAACAGGCTGTGTTCAAAAAGAAGGTGAAACATTTTGCAGGAAAGCTTCTTAAGCTCATGAAGGAAATAATGCAATAGCTTCACAAAGTCCCCGAAACTGACCAGGTTCAGATTCAGTAGGTCCCCAAGCATAAGCATACAGAAACAATAAAGATGTCGGAGACACTCTCAGACCAGCCCAACTGCTTAGAAGAGGCAGAGACCATCCAAACTGCCTGGATGAGGCTCAGACCACCTGAGTTACCTGGAAAAGACACTCTCCAGCCTGCTGAGCTGCCTGCAGGCCGTGCAGTGGGCTTCAGGTTTCCACCTTTCATGAGCTCTCACCTGTGCTGGGGTTGGCTTTTGGTGATGCAATTATCTTTGAGTTATTTCTGCTCCTGTAAACAACCTTCACACATATTTCTGCAAGTAACCCCAATAATACTCACTGGTTCATCAAGTTGGACTTTGGTGGTATCTTTACTTTGGTCTTGGCTCCCTAACTTAGGTGAGATGTTTCTATCCCCAGTCACACAACACACAGACACAGATTTGTGTGGAAACCTGTGTGTATGTGTGTGTGTGTGTGTGTGTGTGTGTGTGTATCTTACCACATGATGATAGCTGTGCTCTAACTAAAGAGGTATTCACAAGCAATCCCCTCTCCCATATTTTCCTAGGATCCTGTAAACACTTAGTCCTATAACATGGATATAATCAGTTTTCAGTAACTGGTAATGCATTTTATATCTGAGCCAAGATTTTGTGAAGCCAGGATAATCCTTACAAAAAGAATGACTACAGATTCTAAGACAGAGAAGTTAGGCATCTATCTTAGGGTTTTTCTAATCCAGTTAGAGGGATGGTATTCTTACAGTGCCATCCACTTTTAAGTAAAAATAAGGTATATAATCAACAAAAAGCATTAGATGATGTCTATATTTTTTTCTCATTTGTTGCAGTAGTCATTTTAAAACTACTTTGGTAAGTCTGTTTCCCAGGTCTTTCTTCAAATTCGGCTTCATTCATTCTGTAAGTAATTACTGGGTACTTAGCATGCATGCCTTTGATCTCGAGGACTCATTCTAGAGTGGAACCTAGAACAATGTATTAATCAGCTTTGATTGCTATAACAAAGTACAAGAGATTGACTGCTTTAAACAGCAGAGATTGATTTTTTCCGTGTAGATGGCCGGGTTTCCACGATCCAGGGGTCAGCAGTGACGTTTCCTTCTAAGGCCTTTTTCATAGGTTTGTAGATAGCTGTTCTCTCCATGTCTGCATGGAGGTGTGCCTGGTCCCGATCTCCTCGTCTTATAAGGACTAAAGACATCTTGTACTGGGCTCTAGTTAGTAAACTGATTTAGCATTTGTTTTCTCTTCAAGGGCTCCATATACAATCACATTCTGAGTTTTTCAGCATTAAGACTTTGACATGCTGGAGAGATGGCTCAGGAGGTAAGAGCACTTGCGATGCAAACATATGCCCCTGAATTTGAGTCTACAGTACTTATATCCGAAGCTGGAAATGACTGCATGTACCTATAACCCCAGAATTGTGGTGAGTGAAGACAGGAGGAAGTCTACGGCTTGCTGGCTGCCAGCCTAGGTCCAGATTCAGTGAGAGCCTGTCTCATAGGAATGAGGAGAGGGATAGAGTAGAGTAGTACCTGAAGTAGCCCTCCTCTGACTTCCAGGGGCACACAGGTGGGTGTATGCTCATATACCACACAGATACACACACACACACACACACACACACACACACACACACACACTAAATTTAAAAAAGACCAGCATTTAGGGTCTTTAAATATTTTATTTATTGTGTATAGTGTATAAGTGTATTGCCTGCATGTATGTAAGTGCACCCATGTTGTGCAATGCTGTGGACATCAGAAAAGGGCACTGAATTTCCCTGGAACTGGAGTTATGGATGGTTGTTAGTCACCATGTGGGTGCTGGGAACTGAACCTGGGTCCTCTGTAAGAGCAGTCAGTGCTATAAACAGTTGAGCCATCTCTCCAGCCCCAGCATATGAAAGTTTTAAGTGGTGGGGGCAGAGGACACAATTTAGCTCATCACAAAAGGTAAATGGCTAGCTGTAAATGGTTATGAGCCTTGGGGGAGACAGGGTAGATTTCTAGAAAACCTTCTGGCAGCAACAAACAAACGGGATCTGGATGAATGAGTAGGTTTCTCCAAGGGGAGAAATAAGCACAAGGCATTTTAGGAAGAGTTAACAGCAGGAGCAAAGTCAAGAACCTGGGGAAGTTCTTAACATCCGTGGAAAATGTGGCACTCTCTTCTTGGAGTGGAATAGCAGATGGGGCACAGGAGACCTGTGTGATTACAGCAGTGGTCACAAGAGTCAGCAGTAGATTTGCATAGGAGAAATCTGCTACCCTAGTGGGACAGTCTGAATGATGGCAGTGCATCTACCCTGGGAGCCTGTCTTATACAAAGGAGCTCTCTGTAGAGTCATTTACGTTGGTTGTTAAATTACTGCCTGTTCCTGCTGATGAGTTTACAGAGAGAGTCACAGATGTTGCTGATATTTTCAGCCTAGCCATGCTGGTTTTGAACAGTGACTGGTTTTTGCCTTTTGGGAGGAAACTACTTGCTTGTACAGCAGCCTTTAAAGGAGACATTGTAAGGTCAAAATATTTTTGTGGGGCGCCCCAAGCAATGGAAATCACATCTCTAACTGCTGGACACATGTTAGCTCTGGGGAAATAGGGTAGATTTTTCCTGTCACACAAAAATAGCTCTTGAAACCAATACTGTTACATTTCTGATGCACTTGGGTTTTGTTGTTACTCTTCTAGCTTCTTTATTTTTTTGTCCTAATGATGGGAAAGTAACTAATACAGAAAATGGGCCCCAGAGAAGCAGAGTCATTGCTGTGACTAAACCTGTTGGTGTAGTTCCTAGGCTTTTAAAACTAGTTTTCAGGAGGAACGTGAAAGAGTTTAGAGATATGTAATAGAGAATCCCAAGAAGGCTGTCTTCAGAGCTTGATGAGTGATGGCGGTGAGAGGTTAGCTGACCAGATGCCAATGCACACAGTCAAGGCTGTTAGTGAGTGTCCAGATGAGAACAAGAACTCCACTGGGAGTTGGACTGAAGTCATTTGTGCTAAATTCTGACAATGGATTTTTTTTTTTTTTACATTTTGTCCATATCTTGGAACTTTGTAGTGAGCCGAATTTAAAAGTGGTAGACTAGCTAATTGGCAGAGGAAACTTCATGCCAGGATAGCGTTTAGGCTGTAGTGTGGTTATTGCTGCCCACTTTTAGCCATATTTATAGTGAGGATCAAGAGAGAAAAGCATAACAGAAGGATTTCAAAAACATATAATCTGGCCAGAAAGGGAGTGAGTGGAAAGTTGTGGACAAGGAGAGTATGGCTACTAAA
Organism: Nannospalax galili; assembly: GCF_000622305.1. Taxonomy (NCBI): domain Eukaryota; kingdom Metazoa; phylum Chordata; class Mammalia; order Rodentia; family Spalacidae; genus Nannospalax; species Nannospalax galili. Next base: position 2,806,666 of record NW_008360319.1, on the reverse strand, counting down.
TGGCTTAGTGTCATGGAAGGAAACCAAGTACTTCCTACTTAGACACTAGGAAATCGGCCAGCCCTACCCATGGCAGGTTCCAGATGATAGAATTTATAGATTCATTTGGAATACTTTCTCTTGCCAGGCATGGTGGGGCATGCCTTTAATCCAAGCAGTTGGGAGGCAGAGGCAGGGGGAACTCTGTAAGTTCAAGGCTAGCCTGATCTACATAGTGCGTTCCAGGCCAGTTGGGGCTGCAGGGAGACCCTGTCTGAAAAAGACCAAAAAAAAAGAAAGAAAAGAAATCCTTTCTCTTAAAAAGAAACTGCTGAGGCACCCTGTGTGCTATGTGTACAAGACCACGCAGGGAGGGAAGTGTTTTCCTAGATTCATTCACCCAGGTATACAGAAGGCACTACAGCCACAGCCCATGAAGGCCTGGATACTGTTTGAGCTGGTGGCACACCTCAGTGTTGTCCGCATTGTGCTGGGGCTGCAGCCACACAAAAACGACATGTCCTAGTGTCATGGAGATATCCATGTAGATTTTCAAGGAATGCTTGGAAGGCAGCATAAACTTTCTATGGGGAGCTGTGTTGCTTTGCTTCAGTTAACACAATGATACACGTGGGAAGGAGGAGCCTCAAATGAAGAATTGACTCCATAAGACTGGCCTGAGGCCGTGTCTGTGAAGCATTGGTTGCTCATTGACGTTGGAGGCCCACCGCCACCCATTGTGGATGGTGCTATCCCTGGGCAGATGGGCCTGGGCTATACATAAAGGGTGCTGAGCAAGCCAGGGGAAGCAAGCCAGTAAGCAGCATTTCTCTGTGGTCTCTGCTTCAACTCCTGCTTCCAGGTTCCTGACTTGACTTCCTGCCTTGACTTCCCTCAGTGAGGGACTGTCACTTGAAAGTATAAGTTGAAATAAACCCTTTCCTCCCCAAGTTGTTTTTGGTTATGAAGTTTTATCTAAGCAACAAAAAGTAACCAGAAAGCAATGTATGAAACTTGTATTGCCCTTGAAAGCAATGTATGAACTTGAGAGATGCTGGGAGTGTGGATTAAATGTATTTTGTATCCTGACATATCCATGAGTCTTTGGTGATGAGAGATGGAATGTTATGGTTAGAATCTGAAATGTCCCCTACAGTCTCATGTTCTGAATGCTTGGTCTTACCTGGGGCTGCTATTTTGGGAAGTTGTGGAAACTTTGTGAAATGGTTCGTGACTGAAGAAGTGGGTCACTGAGTGAAGGTGTTTGTAGATATATTATGCTCCGGTCCTTCCTGCCTTTTTTGTTTTTTGCTTCCTAACCTACTGTGATATGAACTGAACTTTTCTGTCATGACTTCATCTCCATGGTGGACTAATGAACTAAACCCTCTGGCTCAGGATGCCACACTGACTTCAGGTGGAAGTGGGTGGGGTAGGGGGATCCTCATCTGGAGTTGAGGTTGCAGGATACCACACCACCCCCAGGCAACATAGGGGGTCGCAGGGCAGGTGGACTGGCTTTGGAGGTATGTAGTATTCCATTGTGTATAGATAAAGATGTCTTGGCTCATGATGAGGATATGTCTCAACAAATCCATTTTAACTTGAAAATGTATTTCGTGTACTTAACCTGTTGAATATAATTTATTATCATAGTTGAGCTGCAAAGAGCATTGGTTGATCCCTATCACCATTGCCTGGCTGACTGGGAGCTGGGCTTCCTGCCTTCCCGGCATCCTGAGAGAATTCCATACTATATACTGCTAGTTTAGGAAATGATGGAATTCACAACGCAGGTTCTACAGAATGAGGGCCACTGTGACAGCAAGCTAAAGTTGAAAACTGTTAAGCTAGACTATTACCGCTTAGACATTGCATTCCTCATTTTCGTTATCTTTTCATCTGTGGCGGGATACTCAGGTGAATTCTTTATCCTAGCTATTGTAAATAATGTTCTGGTGAACATGTGTGTGCAGACAAGTCGTTGGTACCCTCATTTAATTTTGTTCCCAGTGCTTTCAAGTAATCTTAAAGTTCCAACATTTTAACAATCTTCCCAGTATTTTGGAGGCGCAGAGTGCCATTCTACAGCAGCTGTGGTCTCTGGTATGTTCACTCAGCCCACCTCCGATATTTTTTTCTTGCTCCTGGTTCACAGAGTCCCAGAGTTCCTGGGGTAGTCTGAGTTAACAAATAGACCTGTGGCTGTGAGGATGCATGCCGACTTTCCTCTGTCTTGCTCTTCCTTCATGGTCTGGCCCTACGCTGTCTTAAGTCGCCGTGTTTCTGTTTCCACAAGCATCTTCCCTCCTTATCTAGCTGCCTAATTAATTCTTAACCATGCCTTGTGCTCTTCCATATTGTGCTTCTGTCAATCTCAGACCTTACTAGAGCCCTCTGTCTACACCTTGCCTCTCAGTCATGTTTAAGCACCCAAGGCAAGTTCTAAAAGGCTCTCTCAAATAATGTTTTCTTTGTAACATTCATTTTTTCAAAAAGTGCCATTACATTTTATTACTTTTTACCCTTGGATCTCTTCTTTCTCACCTATATTTTAGTCTTATGGGCATGTTTTAATTTTTTCCCCTTCTTGGAACTCCTTAACATTTAAAGCATACTTAAAAATGCACACTGAGAAGATACACCCAGATTAGGTTGTTCATATTATTGACGATAAGGAGGATAAAATCTTTGTCTTAATTTTTAAAAAGCATGACTCAAAGACTGAACTTGGAGTTAAATCGAATACATTAGTGGTCCTGAACTTTACATAGTGAAAATAGCTTCCAGCTCTTCAACTGTCTTTTGAAATCAGTTTCAGTATTACAGATTGGAGTTTAAAATATCAAATTATTAGAAGACAAGAGAGAGTGAATAGGAATAGAAATTATGTGGTTTAGGAGATGTAACATCTCATAAAACCTTCACTCATAGTTCACCCCAATAATTTAATGTGGCATATTTCTCAGCTTACAAAAAGGAGAACTCAACATAAGAATTCTTATGGAATTGCTGAGCTTCATGAATTATCTCATAGAACAGAAATAGGGAGCTAAGAAGAACCAGGGTAAAACCGGAAGGCTAGTCCATGGATGAATTATTTAGCTGGCTATTGGTCCAGGCAACTGAGGCTCGGTGTTAATGGGAATGATTTTGGCAACAGTGTAGAATGTTATCCATTGAAGACAAAGAAGTGGAATATTTATTCTTTGGCTTTGATCCCGTTTTTAAGGCTTGTCTCAGAAATTTGCCCACTAGAAGGATGGCTCAACTTGTCGCTAAATATAGATCTCTTACAACAGGGGCAGGGATGCCCCAGACAGAAGGTAAGAGCATCACAGTGCAGCTAAAACGAGATGCTGTCCCAATCACCTGTGTACAGCTGGTTATTGTGATGATGGCCAGAGTAAAAGATGCGAGACCAGGCATAAGGGTGTTCAACACAATGTTCTCTCCATTCAAAATCCTTCTCAATGCAGTGCTCCAGGGAGCTATTACCAGTTCATTGGAACTGATATAGGCAGTAACCAATTTGTTCTCTCCAGAACAGATCATCATCAAAAACAACATTGGGACAAATTCTCCCATATGTCTATGAAAAGTTACCAGACCTGGTTTATTAGTCTGGTACCTATGGCTTTCCTACTTAGCTTCTCGTGGAAGTTGGTATTTATTTCGGGGAGGGCAGAGAAAAACGGCTTAACTTACGGTAGCAGATAAGGAAGGTAGACCAGGGAGGTCATGCCAGCCACAGAGGGAGAGAGGCTCTTCACCATAGCAGGCTGCTGTGTCTCAGGACCCCAAGCTGCATTTGCAGGCAGGCCTTGGATAGCAGCCATCTGCAAATGCAAAAACTGCATGAGTTTAAAGAGTTGATGAAAATTGATAAGATATTTTAATCTGTTTTTCTAGTCAAGAATAATTTTTAAATTAGTATTTATTATTATTAATAATATATATATTTGTGTGTGTATGTGTATGTGTGTGTGTGTGTGTGTATCCCAGTGTCTCATGCCACGGCAAGCATACAGAGGTCAGAAAACAACTTTTGGGAGTCAGTTCTCTTCTACCATGTAGGCTCCAGGGATTGAATTTAGGCCATAAGACTTGTGCAAGTACTTTTGTTCAGTGAGCCGCCTTGTCACCTCAGGTACAATTTACATCGACTCCATTATTTGGAAAATTACTACCTTATCGGCATATCCCACAAGCATATGGCACTAAGTCTTTAACTATTCAGAGAAATTATCTAGATGATAAATATTATATGCCAGAGATACAGAAGAAAAGCAAATGAATAGCAAAATTACTTATTCAGGATAATTTCTGTCTCAAAAAAAGCAATTAATGTGCATGATTATATCCCAAATGACCATTGATAAGGTGCTTCAAAGTAATTTTTCTCTGGAACTATATATTCAGTATTGAGTGTAAGTAGATCATGAATTAATCAATAGTACAGCATTTAAGAAGGAATTCTTTAATTGAGATGGAGTGACATATTCAGCCACTGTGGTGGTTATCTTCAATATGAACTTGCCTGGATTTAGACTCATGCAGGAGACACATTTCTGGACTTGTCTGTGAGGGATTTCAATCTGAGGAGGGAAGTCACATGCTGAATGTGGTTGGCATCGTGCCACGGACTCAGTTCTGGATTAAATAAAAAGAAACAATGGACAAAGCCAGGGGAGCACCAGCATCCATCGCACTGTTTACCAGCTAGTGGCACAAGGTGACTGGCCACCTTGCTTTCTCGCTGCCCCTCTGCCGAGATGGACCGTATTCCCTTCAAATCTGAGCCATAATCAACCCTCCCTTAGGTTGCTTTTGTCACAATTAGAAAAATAACCAATACAGTCATCAACACAAGTCTTAAGTCCAGGAAAGGTTGCCTGCAGTCCTGCAAGTGTGAGATCCAGAAGAATGGCATGATTTGTGTTCAGATCTGAATAACCGAGAGAAAAGTTGCATGTTTGTCCTTTAATTAATCATTATTCTAGTTTGTTTCTCCATTGCGGGGACAAAACACTCTGACCGCTACCAACTTGGGGAGGAAAAGGTTAATTTGTCTTACATCTCCCAGGTCACAGTTCATCAGGGAGCCCAAGGTAGGAACTCAGGGCAGAAACCTGGAGGCAGGAGCTGGAGCACAGGCCATGGAGGAACACTGCTTACTGGCTTGCTCCCCTGGCCCCTGCTCAGCCTGCTTTCTTATGCAACACAGGCCCACCTGCCAGGGGTGGCACCACCCACAGTGGGCTGGGCCCTCCCACATCACTCATCAGTCAAGAGGGTGCCACACAGATATGGCCACAGGCCAGTCCTATGGAGACAATTCCCCAATTGAGGCTCCCTCAACCCATGTATGTCAAGTTGACACTAAAGCTACCCAGCACAATCACCGATGTTGGATTTCTTAAAATGTCCAGGTCTGCTTTTACAGTCGATTTGGCTTCTATACCAAGTAATTGGAAACAAGCAGGTAATTTTAAAAATCATGATTTAGGTTTAAGAGCTTAAACCTAATCTTCCACGTGAGTGTGTGTGTGTGTGTGTGCACATGTGTGCATGTGTGTGGAAGCCAGAGAACACCCTCAGGCACTATATTACTCAGAAATCTCTAAAGGATCAGAACATATAGACTGGGTCTGTACATATTAAAAGATTTATTAGATTTATTTAGATTAGCTTACCCTATGTGATCAGGGTGACCCAACGATGACTGTCTCACACTGGAGAGGCTAAGAATCTGGGAGTTGCTCATTCCACAAGGCTGGGTGTCAGTGGTCCCAATCTGGTGCTGAAGGCTTGGAAGTTTTGTGGAAAGTCTACACTGGTACCCAAAGAAGATGGTTCTAATATTGGTGAAGGAATGCCACGGCAACAGGATCAACTCACAAGTGAGGGTGGAAGTGAGCAGGCAGAAAGCTGAAGCTCCCTTCTGCCATGTCCTTTACATGGGCTGCCATGAGAAGGTACCACCACATTTAGAATGGGTCTTCCCAGTTCAAATTATGTGACCGAGAAAGTCCCTCATGTTTCAGTTAATCCCAGATCCAGTCAAGGTGACAACCAAGATTAGCCATTACAGGCACCATGTACCTTCTTTTTGAGACAAGACCATTCACTGGCCTGGAATTTACCAAGCTGGCCAGTGTACCCCAGGGGTCAGGGGTCCACCTCTCTCCACATCCCCAGTGCTGGGATTACAAGCATGTTATAATACCTGACTTTTTTAAAAAAGTAGATTCTGGGGATGGAACTCAAGTTCTCATTTTTGCAAGGTAAGTACTTTACCAGCTGAGCTGACTCCCCAGTCCAAATCTTCTAACATATATAAACCTCCAGTACGCAAGCACATGGATGAGATTACACAAATATTTCTTGATGTGGGGTTAAGAAAAACAAAATAAAACAAAACCATTCTTGTGTAGAGGGAGAGCAAATGGTTCCTGATGGCAAAGCGGGGGGGGGGGGGGGTGACAGGTGTCTCTTGAAACAGCTCATGTATGTTAATGCAGTAATTGAATAATAGCCTTTCTCTGCCATTTTAAATTTGGAGCGGTCTGATGATTTCAGTTTAGAAAACCAGTACCCAGTCTAAGAATGCATTGGGAAAGTACAAAAAGAGAGAAGACAGGAGAGGGCTGTCATTAGAGAATCTGTACCAGCACAAACTGCTCAGGGCTTCTCAGAGATCAGTATCTGTCAATCAAAAGGTTCCAGACACTTGCTTAAAGTGCTCTTGGTCCCTAACTCACTCTCGCATATGAATACTGGTTTAAATGTTTTATGATTTGATTTAATTTTAAATGATTATCCTTCACAAATTCTCTCAGGGATTAACAGTGCAATTCTAGAAGTTAAAGGTAGACATAAATGAAAGCCTGATCTCTTAATCAGCCAATGCTAATTAATTTTGCATAACTAAGCATTATCCTATGAAGACTGACAGAAATTTCATAAACTCCACATTTTCACGAAGCTGTGATCACTGAGTTTCCAGGAGCTGAGACAAACACAATTTACATATGCAAACAGGGACAGCCCTAACAATGTCTTAATTGTTGTTATTTAAATGAGAAGTAAATAATTAGCATTTGTATAGCATGCTAACTTTTTCTTCCCTGTAATTGTGTACTTACAAATTCCAAAATAAAAACAACACACATATGGCTCCCATTTGCCAAGTTCAGAATCATCCGAGGCTTCTTCAGATGAGTAGCTGGTCAGAGGGAATTCTGTGGTAAAGAACAATTCTCTTACTGTAGTGCTTATGCATTTTGAATACAGAACAGCAATATTTGCCCTTCTCATTTTCTAAATCAGAGAAATTTTAGAAACAAGATAAAAGTAAATATGAGGAAACTCAAGATCCAAAATGATAATGGAATGCAATTTGAAATCTACCTTTTTTCTTTTCTTTTTCTTTAATTTAATTACCACATGATTAGAAGAAGCATTTCATTACAGCTTTAACATATTCAATAACAATTTCCAGAGCAAGGATACATCTCTTTCAAAAGTGGCTGTAAATTTTTAGGTTCACAGTTGAATTAATTCAGTTATACAATATTGAACTCAGTATAAACCCTGTAAGACATAAAATTGAATGAATTTTTAACCTCTAAAGAAGATCTCCATCTCATTTTAAAATATATTGTTTCTTACAAAAAGACTCATTTTTTTTGCTAATAACACTGAGATGTTGGCGCATGCATCTCTAATTTGTATGTACCTGATTATTACTAGTCATACTCACTTGCACTCGGATACTTGGCACCTATGTATGTCTATAAAGTCATCAGGTAGATTTCAATGGTAATGTTTATCTCCTCTACTAATTAACATGAAGTAAATCTATGCTTCCTCCTCAAATGTCTTTTTTAAAAAATTGTTGATTTTTGTGTGTGTGTATATCATACAGAACATCCCAAACAATCATATTCATCTACACACCCACTTCCCAAATGGCACCCTCCCATACCCTCCCCCTCCACTGGAGCCCATATACTCTGTCATCCCTGTTACTGTCCACTGTGTTGTCAGCACCCCCAGACGTCCCCCAATGCAGGTCCATCCACTGAATCTAGTCAGCCTATCTAGAGATCCTTGATTTAGGAAGATCAGCTGTTCCTCATCTAGCAGCAATCAGTTGTCAATATTCCTTTAGATAAGATTGGGGTCTGCTGTTCATTTTCCCAGTTCTATGCTGGGTTACTGTCTGGGAGTGTTTTAGGCCACCCTGGCCAACAACTCAAAGGAAGGTATCTCCTGTCTGGCATTGTTCTTATTATGTAGCCTTTAGCTATATATATGGACTCTTAAAAAATTATAGTGACCCCATTAATCTTTGGTTATACTTTCCTTTTGGGTGTTTAAGGCCATACAGTTGGCCCAGATAAACCAATTTATTTTTACTCTTAAGGTCCTCTGAGGATTTGTTTCTCAGGGGTCACATGGGCTTGGGAGGAGCCCTGGGCTCCTTTCTTTTACCAGTCCAGCTATGTGAAGATAAGTCAAAGGTCCTGCTCCATCATGGCTGGCTTCGCTTGGAAGCATGGAGGAAATATTTCCTCTGTGTTGACCCTCCTCTTTGAAGACTGGACACTAGTTCAAGTTTATCTGGTGGGGTCTCCATGACCTCCTTGATCAAGAGGACAGGTGATTAACCACAGTTACAGGACAGTTTGAGAGATGCTCATAGTCCCCTGGAACTTGGTCGACCTAGGAGGGCAAGGAGCAAAAGCTGTCCTTTATGTCCCTCTGACCACATTAGTATAGGCCTCAAAGTATGTCTGTTAAACATCCAAGAAGTTTAGTTCCACCAGTCTGGTACTTTTAATTACCATGTTCCATGTAGATAAAGCTTGGGCAAAGACCAAATGCTCTCAGATAAACCTTGCCTAGATGTATATTCTTTGATTTAGTTGTATGTACAATTTATCAGTAGGTTGTTGGACTAATATGGTTCCCTCTGGTTTTTTAAAACTAGCAGCTAGGCATTATTTATCTCTTGAATTGTCTAACCCTTCCACCATGGTTTCCACATTTAAAATGCCCCCATTTTTTCCATTTCTCCCTTACTAATACCCTTCTCCTATGGTCCCACCTCTTTTGAGCTCCTTCTTTCCTTTTATCCCCTAGGTTCCTTGTATAATCTTCCCTTCCCCCTCCCCTTACAATAACACCCATTTTTATCTGTATCTCACTTATTGACACCTGTTTCCTACTGTTCTTCCCTTTTGGGTTGTTTCTTTTTCTTTGCCTCCCTGGTTCCTTTCCATTTTCCTGGTTCCAGTAGTTATGTCTGGATACATACTCACTTATCAGGATTTGGTGTTAGGATCTGTATATGAGGGAGAACATACATCATTTTCTTTTTGTTGTTGTTGTTGTTGTTTTTCCTGAGTCTGCATTACTTTGCTTAGTATAACAGTTTCTAGCTCCATCCATTTACCTGAAAATTTCATGATTTCATCTTTCTTTACTGCTGAGTAAATCTCTATCATATAAATGAACCACATTTGCATTATCCACTTGTCAGTTGAGGGACACTTAGGTTGCTTCCATCTCTTAGCTATTGTAAAAAGAGCAGCAACAAACATAAATGTACAAGTGTCTCTGCAATAGGATGAGTTCTTTGGGTATATGCCAAGGAGTGGTATAACTGGGTCAAATGGTAGTTCATTTGTAGTTTTTTAAGAGTTCTCCACATTGCTTTCCATAGGGGTTGAATAAGTTTGCAGTCCCACCAGCAGTGGATGGGTATTCCCCTTTCCCCACATCCTCTCCACCATTTGGTATCCTTTGTTCTCTTGATCTTAGCCAGTCTGACTGGGGTAAGATGACATCTTAGAGTGGCTTTAATTTGCATTTTCCTAATTACTAGTGATGTTGAACACTTTTTAAGATGCTTCTTAGCCATCTTTATTTCTTCTTTTGAGAACTCTCTGCTCAATTCCTTAGCCCATCTTTTAACTGGGTTACTTTCCTTTCTTGATTCTTTGTTTTTTTAGCTTGTTATATATTCTGGATATTAAAACTCTGTCAGATGTGTCACTGGTGAAGATTTTCTCCCATTCTGTGGGTTTTCTCTTCACTTCCTTGGTTGCCTCTTTTGATGTACAGAAGCTTTTTAGTTTAATGAGGCCCCATTTGTTGATTCTTGACCTTGTTTCCTGGGCAACTGATGTCCCATTTAGAAAATCCTTTCCTATACCTATATCTTGTAGGTTATTGCTAATGTTTTCTTCTATCAGTTTCAGAGTTTTAGGCTTCACATTGAGGTCTTTGGTCCATTTGGAGTTGACTTTTGTGCAAGGTGAAAGATAGGGGTTTAGTTTCATTCTTCTACAGGTGGAGATCCAGTTTTGCCAACACCATTTGCTGAACATGCTGTCTTTCCTCCAGTGATTACTCTTGGCCTCTTTGTCAAGTATCAGGCGGCTGAAATTGCATGTACTCAGTTGAATTGAGTCTTCAATTTTGTTCCATTGATCTATGGGTCTATTTTTGTGCTAGTACCATGTTATTTTTATAACTATAGCTCTCTAATACAGTTTAAAGTCTGGTATAGTAATCCCCCAGCATTGCTCTTAGTGCTTAGGGTTTCTTTGGCTATCAGAGGTCTTTTTTTCCAATTCTGTGAAAAATGTCATGGGGATTTTGGTTGGCATTGCATTGAATGTATATATGACTTTTGGTAGGATGGTCATTTTCACAATATTAATTCTTCCAATCCATGAGCATGGGAGGTCCTTCCATCTTCTGATGTCTTCCTCAATCTCTTTCTTTAAAGATTTAAAATTTTCATTGTAGAGGTCTTTAATGCCTTTGGTCAGGTTTATTCTGAGATATATTTTTCTTTTGCAGCTCTTGCGAAAGGGAATGTTTCCATGTGCTCTTTCTTTGATTGGTATTGGTATATAGAAAGGCTAAAGACTTTTGTAGATTAATTTTGTAACCTGCCACTTTACTGAATGTATTAATAATTTTGAAATATAACTTTTTGAAGTATATTTGGTACTGGGTCTGAAATCCAAGGCTTCGTGCCTGCTAAGCACACACTGTCCCACTGAGCTGTACATGCACAGGCTCCTTAAACTGCTGATCAAAGTGATGTTAAACTGAAGTTAAATTGCCTCATTCACTTTTAAGACTACTGACTGGCCTCATCTCTTCTCAGTGCTCAGGCTTATCTGGAAAGAAGATTCCTGACAACCTGAAATCACCAGTGCAGTTGTGTGCTTTGAACTCTCACTGTGAGTTTCTCCAGATGCTTCCTTGATGGTATTTCACTCAGGAATTCTCAAGGGAGATGAGCCAACACTGTGGGCTGCCTTCCTGGAGCAGAGGCTGGCATGTTCAAATTTACATCTAAGTGCTCTTCCAGTTAGAGTCTTAGATATGATTTAGGCTCTGCTGAGTAGAAAGTTGCTCGGGGTGTGAGCTGGGGGGAGAACAAGGCAACTTCTAGTGAATCTTGTAGAGTTTCTGGAACCAGCAAGTGTAGAGGCAGCTTTTGTCCCTTCATCAGAAGTGTTCTGATATTTGGTTGTAGCAGAAGAGATCACTGTTTTAACTGGCAGGTACTGCAGTATAATTTCAAAGTTGTTTGTGATAATAACTTTTCTAAACAACGTGGACGTACTCTAGACAAATGACTTTTACTTAACCTTGCAAACAAAAATGTAATCTTAACTTAGCTTGTTTATAACGTAGACAGGTTCACTGAGCCTTGAGCTCCTCTTGTAGCCTAAACATAGAGCACACGACCCTTCCTTGACCTTGACTTGGGACAATGTATGACTGTGTGTGCATGTTTTGCCTATCAAGTGCTGTTGGAAGTAACAGATGATCCTATTTGTGTTGCAAACAAGAGGTGGGATTAAACTAACAACCTCTGTTTGTGGTTGTGTGTGCTGTTTTAAGTTATTAGGGATCAGAACTGACAAACATCCTCTGGTAAGATACTGGTCCATTTTTACTTCCCCATTTCATGCTGGATATACTCTTTCAATAAAAGAAAGAGCAAACCCTTGTTCAACAACATGGTTCTGAGAGAATTCTGGACAGGTGTTCAGAGTACCTGGGCTCCCTCTTGGCTAAAATGGATGCTAAGAGTCTAGGTGTTTTAATTCAAGTATAACTGTAATGTGGCGTCACATGGTAATGCTACAGTTTTTCTTAGAAGTATAAGCTGGAGTTGGCTTCTGAAGTTTTCCTCATGATTCTAAAAAGTGTTTAATAGCTTCTGTGAGCATTGGCTCTGTATCTTATAGCCACATGGCTGACGCAAATGAAAATCAGGCATGGTCTATGCTGTGTGTTGCTGAGTTGAAGTGTAGATTGTCTATTTCCAGCTTCATACTCTCTCTTTTATAGAAATGGGACAGTTCTGGCAAAGAGGATTGACAGGAGGACAGGAGGACAGATTCGTGTCTAGTGGAGTTTTTCTGCCAGTGGAAGCAGACTCTCTTCCCTTGTGGCTGCCTGTGAAGACCTCTCACAGATGATAAGTCATCAGATCACAGCTCTTCTCAAAGGACTGTTCCCTCCTTGCCTCCATACACATTATTGTTCTATTCCCAGAAACTCTGGAGTCCTAGCCCAGCAAGCCTTGGTGAGGAAACAGCAAGTCTTACTTAAGAGTAGAGAGCTTATAAGCTCAATAAATTGCAAAAACCCCACCAGAGTACCAATAGAGACCAGGGAGGCATGGTTGGAAGTGGATTCTTTAAGTCCTAGACCAGGAAGGAAAGAACGTGTTTTTACTCTAGGCTTGGGCCCTTGTCAGAGATTCCAGATTGGTGTGCTAGTTGGACAGTGTGGTTCTAAAGCTTTGTTCAGAATGTCAACTAGTACTTGGACTCTGGAGGCAGCAATCCACACTGAAGGATTTGGGGAAGCCAGACATGTCTTATATTGAGGTAGAAGAAGAATCAAAAGACCTCAGGAGATCATAATTCCACAGTGATTTGCCATGTTGAACTTTCTCAGTCACCCCCCATGTTAGGTCCTATCACTGCTGCAACAAATAGTCACAAACATTGTGGCTTAAAATAACAGACTTACCATGACTTAGTTCTAGAGTCCTGGAGTCCTGAACTCAGGATGTTGGTCTGACTCCTCTCCTCCTGAATGGTGTGGGAAGAATCTGTTTCTGGCTCTTTCTAGAGGCCCCTTGTGCTCTTGGACTAGTTTCCCTTCCCCGCTCCATGTTCAAAGCCAGCAGCACAGCCTGTGGCCTCCCCTCTCCTCCCTTCCCCTCTCTTCCCCTTTCTCTTCTCTTCTCTCCTGTTTGTGCCCATATTCCACACCTTTTTCTCTAACTTTGACCCTGTTATAAGGACCTTTGTGATTATGTGGGACTCTCCTTAGTAACTCAGCATCACTTCTCTACCTATAGACCACCATTTTAAACACACCTAGCTGCAAAGTTCCTTTTCTCAAATAAAGGAAATACTCACATGTTTCAGGGACCACAATGCTGCTCCATTTCTGAAGTGGAACATGTTTGAGGCAGCTCTACATAGATGTGACTACCATAATTTATGTAGAAGCTAAATCCTTTCTAGGCAAGAATTAATCATAAGAGATGAGCACAAGCCACATATATATGTTCTGGAAAGTTACCCTTAGATGCTGGGAGATACCAAAACAAAGCTCTAATGGATTTATTTCTCAGTCCTGTTGATTGGAGTGTTCAAAAGAAAAAGGGGCTGAAATTAACAGCAATCAAAGTGAATACCTCAAATAAAACAATGGCAGAGAGGGACTTTGATTGGTTTGGTTATTTTATGCTATGTGGTGGGTTGGTAGTGCCCTGGACTCTGGGGCTGTCTGTAGAGGTCAGAACCAACAAAGCACCAGTGGCCACTGGTGATAGTTCTAGTTTGCTTTCTGTTGCTGTGATAAATTCTATGACCAAAAGCAAGTTGAGGAAGAAAGAGTTTGTTTCATCTTACTGGTTACAGTTCATCATCAAGGGAGGCCAAGGCAGGAGCTGAAGCAGAGGTCAAGAAGGAAGGCTGATTACCAGGTTTGCTCCCTGGTTCTCTGTTCCTCTAGCTTTTAAAGTACAGTCCAGGAGTACCTGCTCAGGGATGGTGCCCACAGTGGGCCAGGCCCTCCCACATTAATCATTAATCAGACAATTCCTCACAGACTTGATCATAGGCCAGTATGATCTGATCAATCCCCCAACTGAGATTCTCTAAAATGACTCTGGGCTGTGTCAAGTTGACCGCTGTAGCTAACTAGGACAGTGGTGGTCAGGGTAGCTCTGCCTTTGTGATGACATACTTGGCTTTGGACTTTAATGATCGCAGTTACAGAAGAATACAAAGCATTTTTTCAGTGACCTATAGGAACAGATATGGGGGTGAATATTTAGGAGGAGCAAAATAATTCAAGATGGAAAAAATATTGCCAGAAAAATGTTGCTACTATTGACAAACACTGATGGCTTTTAAACGAATCAGCCTTGTGGTAAGTACTTTACATACACTGTGCTGACTGATTTTGATTGTCAGTCTGATTTGGATTTGGAAATGCTTATGGGATTAGTGAAGCACATTTCTGCGTGTGTCTGTGTTTGTGTTTCCAGGGACGATTAGATCATTGGGGCTTTGACATAATCGATGAATTAATCCCTTGAAGGAGTCATAGTTTGATGGTATTACTGGGAAATGGTGGAAGGTAGGTGGGGCCTAGTGAAGTAGGTCCCTGGAGCCATGTTCTGGGAACTCTATCTCACTCTCTTCCTTCCTGTATCCTCCCCGTTTCCTCCTGGGTCAACTATGAAGTGAACATCTTCCACCATATGATCCTGCTGCCTTGAGGTTCCTCCAAAGCACATGGGATCAAGTAGCCATCAACTTGACCCTCTGAAACCATGAGGTAAAACAAATCTCACCTTTCATAAATTGTTTCTGTCAGATATTTAGTCACAGGTACATGAAAGCCCAACTAACACATACAGTATATAATTTTTTTAAATGTGTATGCATGTATTGCCTGCATGTTAGGTAAGTGCACCCGTGTTGTGCAATGCCCACAAAGAACAGAAGAGTATGTCGGATCCCCTGGAACTGGAGTTACGAACAGTTGTTAGCTCCCATGTGGGTGCTGGGATTCGAACCTGGGTCTTCTGCAAAAACAGCCAGTGTTCTTAACTACTGAGCCATGTCTCCAGCCCCCACACTATATAATTTGATCAATTTTTTTTCAATTCGTGGAGAGAAGGGGCAAGAAAACATAATTTGCCTGATTATCTCAATTGGGAATTGTAGGCACAGAGACCGCTGCTGTAGAGTCTGACCCCTCAGCACAGGCCACAGTTGAATCATATCCTGTGGTGTCTCTGAAACTTTCATGGCTGTGGACACCTATTTAGTCTTTATGAGGTGACTGAGACTGGCCAAGGTGAGGTAACTTGTCTAGGAAGATCTGAGGATCAAAGCAGGACAAGAGTCTACTTGGGTAGAGAAGAGTCACAACCCAGTGTTCTTTGTCAATAATAAGCTGTCTGATTATAGAGTCACTCAAGAGGGGAACAAAACTCAGGAAATGAGACCAGTTTGGTTTCCGAGTGATAAAACAGACCACAAATGCCCCACTGTACACATTTGTTTGCCAGGTGAGAAGAAGCTGAGATCTGTGTGTCGTATGTTCCTTCCTGTCATCCCAGAAGCCTTCCACAGCATAGGGAACGCATCTCTACTTAGCATACATCACTCTTGGTACCCAACTAGAGGGATCTGATGCTCACCCAAAGAATGCCCTTAGGTACCATGAAGGATCAGGGCTGCAGATATTTATGGGGATGGATTTCATAATACAATACTGAGAAGTTAGTCACTGCATCTTATGTAAAGTTTAAAAATGAAACTATAGCACTTGGGAGGCAGAGGAAGGTGGATCTTTGTGTGTTCGAGGCCAGCCTGGTCTACATAGTGAGTTCCAGGGATGGAACTCAGGTTGTTAGACTTGGTAGCAAGGGCCTTTATCTGTTGAGCCATCTTGCTGGCCCCAGAACTTAAGTTCACCCTTAAATTGAGGGTGAATGGCTCTCTTAGGTGGAAGTTAGGGTCCAGAAGTGGAAGCAATAAGTCAAAACACCTTAAATTCCTGGCTGAAAAATCAAATTAAATTAAACATTTAGTTCTTTTCAGGAATTTTTATTTACACTTCTGAGAGACCTTTTTGGTGTTGGGACAAGCAACAGTGGGGAGAGAAACTTGTAAACTAGTAACAGGGCAGAGAAACATGGTTCAGCTAGGTCTAGATAAACTGGAAATTTGCCCTGACAGTTCTTTTCCTCTATTGTGCAAGGCAGGGCTGAATGATGTCACTGGGGTGTGCAGATGTCTCCGACCTCTTCTTTGACTACTGCCAAGAAAACCGATCTTTGCAGCAGAATGACATTCCTTTCCCGACCCAGACCAAGCCAGATTCCTGGAAACTCGGGAATTCTTCTGCTCTGGAGAAATAATGTTTTCTTGTTCAGCTTCCCGAGGAGTGCACACTTACCTCTGTGGGTTTTAGAAAGGCTGGTTTGCATCTCAGTCCTGTTGCCATTCTTTCCTGTTTTCCTTTATTCGGGCAGGCATTCAGTCCTTAGGAAGCAAATATTTACTGAGTATTTACTCCGACACTGCAGAAACAGAGCTTGATGTCACACGTCCTGCCCTAAAGGAAGAACAAGTAGCAGAAAAGATCTTAGGGTGTGACGTACCATTGCGTGGCCATAGGGACTGGAGAGAGCTGGAGCCCAAGGAAAGGTCACTTGACCCAGGATGGGGGAAGGGCTTTAGGGGGAACATTTCAGAAAAAGTCACACAAGCAAAGTCTTTTTATAATGTTTTTATTAACAAATATTATACATAATAATGGATTCATTAGGACATTTAAAAATATTTTATTTATCGTTTTCATTTTATGTGTATGAGTGTATTGCCTGCATGTATGTGAATGCACTCGTGTCCTGCAATGGCGCGGAGGTTGGAACAAGGCTTCGGATTCCCCTGGAACTGCAGTTAAGGACGGTTCTAGCCTCCATGTGGGTGCTGGGAATCAAACCCGGGTCCTCTGCAAGAGCAGTCAGTGCTCTTAACCGCTGAGCCATCTCTCCAGTCCCCGCTAGGACATTTTTATACGTGTGTATAATGACTTTTTATTATTCACCCCAATATTTTCTTTTGTCCCCCTCCCATTCCTGTTGCTTGCCTTCACAGAGGGTGAAACTTTTTTAACATTAATTTTTAGACTTTTAATTATGTGTATGTGTCTGTATATATGTAGGAATGTGAACGTGTGAATACAGTGCCTGTGGGGTCCAGAAGAAGGCATTGGATCCCCTGGAGCTGCAGTTACTGGCAATTCTGAGCTGCCTGACCTGGGTGCTAGGAACTGAAGTAGGTTCTGCTGCAAGGGCGGTACATGCTCTTAACTGCTGAGCCATCTCTCCAGTACCCCTTTAAAATTTATTTTTAAATGGTAAAGTGTGTGTGTAGTTTGTGTGCTTGTAGGTTTGCAGAGAGTAAGCCTTGCAGAAGAAGTACACAGCTTCCAGATGACAAGGGATGGAGCTTGAGAGCATGGTGAGTTCTGAGAACTGCTGGGGACAGGTGTTCCACAGTGACAGTCAGGAGTAGAGGGGATTCTAATCAGGATCATGCTTGTCCCCAGTGCCCCTGGGATAGCATGCCACAGCAGTCAAAACTCCCACATAATGAATATTTATTAGATGCTACAGCTTGTACCTGGAGTTTTGCAATGTGGTTTTAATCTCCATGAAGATTCATTTTATAGTAAAGGAAGTGGTCTAGACAATATTTGACCTTGATTTGCCCATCTCTTGTGATCTTCCTTTAATGCTGTTGCTGCCTGGGACTGTGAAGCTATTCTCCCTCTCTCTTACCTCTTGTAAGAGCCATCAGATGACTCCATTTGCTCAGGAATTATTGCCAACAATTGAAAAATGAGACCTCATTAAACTAAAAAGCTTCTCTACAGCAAAGGAAAGACTCAATTGGATAAAGAAGAAGCCCACAGAGTGGGAAAGAATCTTCGCCAGCTTTACTTCTGATAGAGGATTAATATCCAGAATATATAAAGAACCAAGGGAACAAACCACCCAATTAAAAAATGAACTATAGAGGCTGGGTAGGTAAGTGGTTAAGAGCACTGCGTACTCTTGCAGAGGGCTAAGGTTTGGTTCCCAGCACCCACATAGTGGCTAACAACTGCCTGTAGCTCCAGTTCCAGGAGATCTGATGCCCTCTTCTGGCCTCACTGGCATTGCACACATGTGGTGCACACACAGGCAAAGCACTCATACATAAAAACAATAAATAAAATGAAAGATGGATTATTAAAATTTACATAATGTCACTAAGAAGTGGCATTCATTAAGATAGAAAGCATTCACATATTTAATCACATCAAAGACAGGTGTTGCTTTGCGAGAGCAGATTCAGCGAAGCAAAGGAACAGAAATCACTGGCAGCATAAAGAGGTGGAAATGGATTGTGGAGGGAAATCATTTTAAGTGGTCACAATGTGTAAAGGGTCCGACAGGGGTTGAGCTGGACCTGGCGTTCAGGTGGGGTGGTGATGGTGACCTAGTTCGTGTCACGGAACCCAGCTTGGGGTTCCAGGGCACCTTTCTTTACTAGGTGCCAGATGCCGTGTTCTCTCATGTTTATTTATTGCCTCTGTGTCTGTTCAGAGTTTCATGGAACCGGATGAAACCCTGACTGCGTTTGGTTGTGTGCGCTTTCTTTACCTGATAGAACGGATAATCTGAGGTTCATTTTAATTTCCAAGAAGGAAAATTTATGAGTTGTGATGCAACTTTTATCTCTGCCATTTTGCTATAATAAATATAACAGCAAGTTTGTATAATACAGGTTATCTAGCGAAATCATATAGATTTCATTTTTTTTGCAGTTTCTGTTTAGTTATTCACTTTGCACCCCATGTTGTAGTTTATTAGCATTTATGTTTGCAAACGTATAAAGATCCAAGTGGTGAGTTTTGGAAATAAGATGAGAAGAAAGAGAAAAATCCGATGTCTAGATCTACAGACATATCTGATAAATTGATGATGTGATAAGGAATTACAATCATGTGATTCATTCCATTGTATCAGTTCAACAAAGGGCTCACAAGAAAGACATCTGTGTGCTCGAGTTTACAATGGAAACTGCTTATCGGTGGACTGTATGGGTCACCGAAGGTGGCTCATCCCAGTTCACATCCTTCTTAAAAGACAATTTATGGATGCAGCAATGGCTTCATCAAAATGGAAAAAACATTGTAGCCCAAATAGCTATTAGGACCTTAGAACAGTGCAGAGCATGTATCTGAAAGAGGCACTTTCAGAGACACAGTTCATGAAGCAAGTTAGCATCTAGTAGCAAAATTCACTGTCACCAAAGGGAGAAGTCACAGCTTTAGTAAGAATTTACTAACTCTTAGCACATAAGGTTATGCTGAGGTGGGTGCTAGGGAAGCTTACAGTCTATAAGGTCAGAAATATCCCACTTTCAGACAGTGTAATTTGACATATTTGTTTTTTCCCAATGAATTGCTATAAACTGCTTCCTCATCTGGCTTGACATAAAGTATATAATTTTTAAGTATCATGGTTAATACTGATTGTTAACTTCAAAGGATCTAGAATCATCTAGAAGATAAACCCCTAGGCATGCCTGTAAGGGAGCTTCTAGAGTGAGTGAATTGCAATGTAATGACCCCTTAAATCTGGGTGGCACACTTCCATGAGCTGGGGTCTCACACTGAATAAAGAGATGCTGAGCACTGGTGTTCCTCTCTCCTTGCTTGCTGACAGCAGATGCAATGTGACTAGTTATCTTCTGCTCCGGTCATAATGCCTTCCCCACCGACATGGACTGCACCCTCAGACTGTGAGCCACAGCAAACCCTCTCTTAAGTTGTCTTTGTCAGGTATTTTGTAGCAATAACAATAAAAGTAACTGACGAGATATTCTCAGCTACCAAAAAGTGTTGGAAGTAAGCAAAGGTCAAGCTCTAGCTTATACATTCTCTTCATTCCTTAAAGCATCCATTTTGAAGGAATTGTCTTGACATCTGTACTGATAGTGACTCTTTTCTAGTTGGCTGCATTGAAGTTTCATTTCTTTTTTTAATCTTTTTGATTTATTTATTTTTATTTTATGTGTATGAGTGTTATGCCTGCATGTGTGTAAGTCCATCTGTGTTGTGCAGTGCCTGTGAAGGACAGAGAGGGTGTTGGATTCCCTAGAACTGGAGTTAAGGACAGTTGTTAGCCACTATGTGGGTGCTAGGACTCAAACCCAGGGCCTCTGCAAGAACAAACAGTGCTCTTAACCATTCAGCCATCTCTCCAGCCCCATTTCATTTCTTTTGTAGAACAAAAATATCCTGATTGTGATGAAGTGGGGCAGAAATCCCAAAAGATGCTGCAGTGGGGCCAGTATCTTTAGAGACGTAAAGATGCAGCCATAGATAGCAACAGGTGTAGGTCAGGACACAACTGTAAAAAGATACATATTTAGTAAACTGAATCAGAACCAGTTTACCTTTCCTTAATTTTTCTCCCTACCATGACTAAAAGGTGAAAGATTATAACACTATCCCAACTGTCATTTCCCTCAGACATTAATAAATATAAGGAAAAATGTTCAAAAACTCAAAGCAGAAATAATTCTTTGTAATATTTTGAAATAATAAGAAAATATGAATATTAAAATATTTTGCTTATTTACAGTTCTAATGTGCCTTTTCATTTAGTTATTTACCTATCAAAACAACCATAGAGATTCATCATAGTGCATATTATATCATTTTCAAACATCCATTTATGTTTTACTTTATTTACCAATTTTTAAATAGGATTTTTATTGATTCTTTGAAAGAATTTCATAAAATGTATTTGGACCATATTCAGACCCTCTCCCTCATTCCTCTCAGATCCATTCACTCCCACCACCTAATCTCCCTAAATTCATGTGCACTATTTTTTTTAAACATATCAAGTCTAATATATGCTCCCCAAATGCTAGTGGATGAGAGTTCGTCCCTGAAGTCTAATCAACCTACATGGCATCATATGCTTAAAGAAAATGGGCTCTTCCTCTCCCAGCAGCTATAAATTGCCTCAGTTTGGCTGAACATAGGTCACCAAGGATTTAGACAGTTATTCACTTAATTCCAGGTGTAACAGATAAATCAAATGTAAATCTCAACAGTGAAAAGGGCCTCACTCTAGCCAAAGTAGTCACAAGGTCAGTACTTGAAAAAGGAGGACAATGTTTGCAGTAATATTTTATTTTCAACCTAAAGAGAACTAGAATATATTCCCTGGGCTAAAAGGGAGATCAAAGTCCTGGATTAGAAGATGTGTTGTTGGAGTTCTTGGGCTAGGCCTACCCAGAGCACCACAGCAAGAGAACTCCACATGCGCCTCTTCATCAAACTGACCTTTAGGATTTTCGTTAAAGGATCAGCTGAAGACACTGTTAACTCTCAGAAGAGTAAGTACAGTGGCCATTTCACTCAGATTCATATTTGGTAAATTCATATGATGGTTTTCTCCGAGAATCAGAACTGACTTCGTTTATGTTATATGTCAGAGTTCGCAAAAAACAAACAAACAAACAAACCAGCACCACTTTAAGAAAAGTAGCAAGGTAAATGTTTATTATTTCGACTAGCCGGGCTGTCTATCTCGGGAGTAGATGCAGCCCTGATCATTGTTGGGCCAGAGTTTTTACAGGATTCCAGAAATATTATTCAAACAGGACACTTGTGAGCCAATCAGGTTTGTACAACATAACAGAACTTTGAATCTATTAATCAACAATCAGTTGTTATACAGACAAGTGATACAGCCACATAACTTGGTAATCACTTTGTAATTTTAAAATTAGTCCACTTCCTAGTCATAACAAGCATAGTAAGAAAGCTGGAATCAGCAGTTACCGGGTGGTCATACAATAACAGGGTGGGCTTATACTTTGTGTCAAGGTGACCTAAAATAGCAAGTGAGGTACAGAAGCGAAAACAAGCAGTTACCAGATGTAGAATGTCTGAGATTAGCACGTTCCACTGGTCTGTGATTGAGCTATTTCTTAGAACTCAAGGCTGTGGTCTCTTTTTAAATATTTCCCATAAGTGAAAAGAGGTTACTGTTAAAATAGCTATTCTGAGCAAGATGGAGTAACTTAGGTTAAGTTGCTAATATAGTTCAATTTACCAAGATTAATTGTAATTATTTCTATGAATTGTTAATAAAGATCCACAGATAGTTCTGGGTTGTATCTTAGGGGTGCAATCTTTCATAATTACATAAACACAATGTGAATTTATAGTTGGGGAGATGCTAGGACTGTACAACCTCACTTTCTTCTTTAAAGGAAAAAACGTTTGCATTAAAAGTCACCAAATATGAGCATTTATTCCGATACGGACAAAACTAGTTATGTCTTAGAATTTGTAATGAAAACTCTTTGATAGACTTACAAAAATATTCCGATTGATTTACTCAGCAGGATGTGGTAGCGTATTCGTTGCATTCCTCATTGCTATGACAAAAAGTGTACCCCAAACTGAACCTCGAGGGTACCCCAAATCAAAGACACCTTCTTGGCACAATCCTTTTTTATTCACCTTAGTCACTTGCTTCTTGATTTTGCAAACATAGATTCTCTGGAGAGAAATTTCAATATAAGCCCCCATTTTTTTCCTTTCATGGTTCATTTTCTTACATGATTAGATGGTAAGTACTCAATGAATACAAAGATGTTTGGTTGTATTTCCTATAAAATAACATTTGCAATAGAGAGGTTTGCTGCTGAAATGAATCATAGTTTTCTAGGCAAATGCGTTTTGGGTGAATCTCTCACTTTATTTTACGTGAGACACACAACTCATTGCCTGTGCCAGCGTGACTTTATTATTTCACTGTGCGTGTCCTTGCAATTTTGCTACTCCAGGAAACGCTTGCCTTGGAAATAAAACCTTCAAGTTACTTACTGCTCTTTTCAAGGACCATCTCTCCTTCAGAAAACAGAAAATAATCATTCATATCTTTGGACACCTTGCCTGGAAATGTATGTATTGCTATATCCCGCAATCCTAATTTATTTTATCTTTACCTTTACCCAATCCTAATCAAGCTCTCACGTTAAGAGAGCTATCTTATAGCTAGGGAGATGGCTCAGCTGGGGAAGCGTTTGTTGAAAGCTGTATGTGGGGGCACATAGCTGTAATCCCAGTGCTGGGGAGGTGAAAACAGGAGGATCCCTGGGGCTTGCTGGCAAGTCAGCCTAATCTAATTGATGAGTTACAGGCCAGAGAGAGACAGTCTCAAAAAAATAAGGTGAATGGCTCCTTAGGAATGACACCTGAAGTTGACTTCTGACCTCTATAAGCAAGCACACACACACACACACACACAGACACACACACACACACACACACACACACACGGACACATGGATGCACATCTACAACAGAGAGAGAGGAGAGAGGAGAGGAGAGGAGAGAGGAGAGAGGAGAGAGGAGAGAGGAGAGAGAGGAGAGAGGCTTAAAACCTTACTCTGAGATACCGCTTCTAAAGAAAGCAATTGAAGGCTGTTTCTGGTTTAGCCTCTACAACATGCCCCAACAGATGTTATAAACCAAAATGGAGTCACTCATGCTAAATGCAACCTTACCACACTAAAACTTTATGGAAGCAAGTGTATCTACAAATAGGACCGATTTCCCCAAACAGATTCTGTTTCTTAGAGTCAGTTTCATAAGAACCCCCTCTGCTTTAACCCTACAGAAGACATAACCTGAGGCTAACCAAGCAGCTTCTCCCTGTTGCTGTTCTGGTTCCCACATTACAAAACCATTGCCCCCAAGGGCATTCATTCTGTCTTATAGAAGGAAGTCTGCTCTAATTCAGGAATCACAAATAAAAGCCAATTTGATCTTTAACTACATTTGTTGTAATTTTGCCTTTTTTAACACTACTGAGAATGCAGTTAAGAATAAATGAAAGAATAAGCGTATTCATGTCAGTGTTCATTTTTCTAACAGATGGCCATAATCCTTACTAAACCATATGCTGTTTGTTGAGCGTTTGCATGCATTGATCTGAATACTTTGTCTACGATGAGTTTTCAAGAATTGTGTGAGGGGCACACTTAGTGTTTCCATTTTACAGAATGGAAAGATGAGGCTTGAAAATATCATATAGGGTTTGGAAATGGCTCAGTGGGTAAAGCGCTTGTCACACAAATGTGACTACCTCAGTATGAACTCAAGAACTCATGTAAAGCTGGGCATGGTAGCATGCTTCTATAATATCAGTGCTCAGAGGCAGGGAGGTTTTCAAAAGCTCTTGGGCCAGGTATTCTGGTGTAGACACTGGCAAACGACAAAGAAAGACATCGTCTCAAACAAAGTAGAAGGCAAGGGCTGAGACCAAGGTTGTTCACTGACCTCCGCATGTGTGTCCTGGTGTGCATGCACACACACTCACACACATCAACCTGATTGAGAGAGAGAGAGAGAGAGAGAGAGAGAGAGAGAGAGAGAGAGAGAGAATGAATGTTTCTCTACCATATGCAACATGTTTCATGTACTTCTTTTTGTAGACTTCTTTACCCCCTTCGGACCTGTACCGTGTATATCCTGCACCAGACGAAATGTTCCTGACTCTAATGCTGAAAATGGATCCTATGCTGCCTCAGAAAGTCAGTTCCCAGAGTTATGAGTCATTCATCTCCCTTTTAGAACCTGCAGTGACTAAGAAGAAAGGAGAACTACTCTCATGTAAAGTACCCAGGTCTATCAATGAGGGATGAACTGCTTTGATTTAAAGCAATTTACAAAGGGATTAGTAGATCTCATTTCTAGTGTTTCACCAAACTCTGGACTCATTGTTGAAGGCTGTATAATTAGTTACATTAATCTAGCCAGTGGTGGTGAAATGCTTGGTAATGATGTCTAACTGGGGCATTTCCAAGGACCCTTTGTTGTTTAATTAGGAGCTAATGGATGTGAGAATAGAGAGCAGAGGGTTCTAAAAGGCACTTGCATGTCAGAGTACTTAGACCTCCTTCAGTACAATGGCTTTCTAAGCCAACTATTCAAATAAATTGACATCATTATGGCCCATGAATTAAAAAGGGGTCATTATTCACTAACTAATTTTATTTTAACATATACTTAGGGGCAACCAATTACTGCTGGGTATAATAAAAGGTACCCAGATGAAGAAATTCACAGAGTACAAAGATGAAGTTTCATAACACTGCCTAGACCCTCCCACCAACTTTCCACATAGTCATAGATTTAGAAATTTGTCTCTTCTTTTAGGTGACACATGGAAGGACTAAGCAAAACAACTCTTTATCATTTCTCACTGTAGTTCGTTCACCTGCTGTATCGACATTGCTTTCTTCTCCCTCAGAAGATCATATTAAAATTTACATTTCAGGACCAGCAAGATGGCTTAGCAGGTAAAAGTGCTTGCTGTGCAATCCTGATGACCTGAATTCAACCCCCCAAACCCATATACAAAAGCCAAGTGTGGTGGCTCATATCTTTAACCCCAGCATTCCTAAGATGGGATAGTAGGCATATACAGGAGAATCACCCACAAAGTTGTAGGCCAGCCAACCTGGAGTTCACAGCATGGTAGAAACAGAGAGATCCTGCCTTAACAAGGCGGAAGGTGAGAACTGACTTCCAAAGGCTGTCCTCTGATTTCCACGTGCATTCCACGATTCCACCACACAACACACACACACACACACACACACACACACACACACACACACACACAAATGAAAGAAATAAAATTTACATTTCAGTTTGGATGCTTTTCATTGCAAGTAATTGAAAAGTCGATTAGCCATTTTAAATAAAAAGCATGTTAATGTTGAAAGCAGAGCAGGCTTAAGTGTTTCATCAAAGACCTGGTTCTACTGTGTTCCCCCATGTTCCTTCCTCTCTGCCTTCCTCTGAATTTCAGCTTCATCCTCAGGCTGGTCCTGAAAACAGCAGGACTCATCTCCCACAGCCATGTAACAAAAGTGAGAATCCATGTGCTGAGGTAAGTGGTGTGTGTTGACCAGCTGAGACCTGGGGTACTGAGTAAGAAGGTGGGACTATCCTGATTGGTTTAGATCCACAGACCTCTCCCTAACCTCCTACAGATTATGCACGAGGTCAGACTCATTCAAACTGTATGGGTACCACACATGGAGCTGGGGTGTGGGAGGGATGAGGAGGCAATGCTGGTGTCTATTCTAGTTGGCATCAGTAACCTAGTCACCATGTTGGGTGTGACTTCTGTCATACATGATAGTTCGGATGGGGAAACTGAGTTCCAGAGCTATGCTGTAAGTTTTATTATTGAAAAAGACCAAACTTTATGCCCAAGCTCAAGCTTCTCTGGGTCACATTTCTTGATTTAGGCTTTGACCTTGGCCTAAGATAACTGTAGACTCAGCACAACCATTTTGATTCACTTACCCTCACACTAAATATTGTAAACAAACACTAGCATGTTTTCCAAGCTCAAGGCTGTGTCCTTCAGTCCTTAAGGGAACTGAAGATTCTAGTCCCAGTAAGCTGTATCTCACAGTCTCTAGAGAGGGTAGAAGTTAACACGGGTAAGTACTGATGTTTTTATTATGTATTAGTGTATTTATACTGTAATAAAATATCTTATGCAATTTGAAGGAGGAATGATTAATTTTTCTGTCACAGTTTCAGAAGGTTCATTCTGTGGTTATATTGGCTGTATAGTGTTGGGCAGAACATGACAGTGGCAGGACTGTGTGGAAAAAGGGAAGCTTTGCCTCACTCACAGCTGATAGGAAGTGGGGCAGGGGTGGAGGGGGGGTCGGGAGGAAGAAAAAATATACCAAGGACCTACTTCCTCCAGCTAGGTCCTACTTCCTAATTTCCCAAATCTTTCAAGATATCATCACCATTTGAGGACCGAGGCTTTAACACCTGTGGGGAACATTTCACACTCTAACCTTAAAAACTAGTTAACAAACTCCCATGACCTAAACACATGGATGGATCCCCTTTCTGATTTCAATAAATTTCCACTTCCCAGTCAACTGGACCCCTCCTCTCTGCTTCCTTCCTCCCCCTGCTTTCCCTCCCTTCCAATCCTAGATTTGATTTTCCCTTTCAAACACAGTCACCTCTGTACATATTGAAAATAAGATGTTTATGCTCGACTTGATTTTCTGTTGCAGCACACATAATAAAATCTACCGTTACTATGTTTTTTAACTAAGAGTTGACATTGCTTCCATCCAAATCCCTCACCTTTCCCTTTGTCCTCTCTGTTGTCATTTCCTTGGTTTGGTATAATGAAAATTTTAAAGTAATGCTTGTCACTTTCTTCTTAGACAAACTGCTAAAATTTACTCTATCATCTACCTACCATCTATCTACCATCTATCTATCATCTATCTATCTATCTATCTATCTATCATCTATCATCTATCTATCTACCTACCTACCTATTATCTATCTATCTCTATGTCTTAAAAATGTAGCTGATTATGGATCAGAGATATAACTGTTTTTAATGTTTTTTTAAAAAAATAAGTCATGACTGTGATCGTGAATAAATATACATACATATGTATAACATGACTGCTTTCATAACTTAAAAGTTACACGGAAGGCTTTCACATTCCTTATCCTTTATGTATGAGCTTATTTTAGACTAAATCCCATTGACAGAATCTCCTGAGCATTGCCTAGAGCTGCAAGATCTTCTCTTCTGATGGAGAAGCAATGAGGCGAATCTCTCTTCCTTCTAATGTCTTTGGGGAATCACAACATTCAAGACGTTTCAGGAATTCCTAGGCAGATAATGCATGAAATACTTGCATTAATTAAATGATTTATTCTGTTCATGATCTTCTACCAAAGGCCAATCAAAATGCTCCTGTTGTTAGTCAGACAAGGTGGATTAATTACTAACTGTGTAGACACCGTGGGAAAAATGTGATGGCTTGGTCAGAGAATTTAAAAAAAACACCGAGGACAGGCTTTGCTTCTACGAGTTGGGAAAGAGTCCAAGGAGGTGTGTTATAGATGCACGGTGACTATGGTCTCCATGTCTACCAAAGGCCAATCAAAATGCTCCTGTTGTTAGTCAGACAAGGTGGATTAATTACTAACTGTGTAGACACCGTGGGAAAAATGTGATGGCTTGGTCAGAGAATTTAAAAAAAACACCGAGGACAGGCTTTGCTTCTACGAGTTGGGAAAGAGTCCAAGGAGGTGTGTTATAGATGCACGGTGACTACGGTCTCCAATTCATGTAGAGGGAAGGGGCACTAATGTGAGACAGCTGTAACTGGGGAAGCAGCAGCTTGTTTGGAGGGTGTTTGATATTTGTGGATGCCTCAGTCACTTTATTTTTGCTTGTGCTTCAATGAAATTGCAAGTGAGCCTGCTTTGCATCAGTTTACGACGGGCTCAGACCAACCTCCTGTGAGGCCGGTCTTCTCCGAGGTAGTTATGACTAATAATAATGACAAGAATAGCATGTCCTAATGGAGAGTCCAGGCCGACTTCTGCATGCCAGGGGCTGGTCTCGTCTCCTTTCTCAATTCATTCTGTCTTCTTAAGCGCTCTGGGTGTGGGCTATCAACACACATCCAAACAGCTATGTTTAAAGAATCTACAACTGAATAGGAAAAACAGGCAAGAAACAGACAAATGGCATTTATTCAGTCAATAAATATTGACTGGATTCTTATAAAGACCAGACTTTGCGTTGGATATAAGATACATTCACAAAATACAGCTAATACAACCTTTATTCCAGCAAAGGGACAAAGAATAAATAGCAAACAAAATAAAACGCAGGGGGCTGGGGAGATAGCTCAGTCAGTGAAGTGCTTGCTGTCTAAGCACTACGGGGACCCGAGACCAGATATAAGCACCAAACATGGTGTTGTATATTTATAATCCCCATGCTAGAGAAACAGAGGCAGGAGGATCCCTGGGTCTTCCTGGCCAGCCAACCTAGCCTAAGTGAGCCCCAGGCCCCAATGACAGATTGTGCCTCAAAAAATTAGGTGACTGGCTCCTGAGAAATGACCCTGAGGTTGACTTTTTGTCTTAACATGCATGTGCATAAATACGGTGTTCATTGTGCTTTGTTATACCCTGATTAAGTCCTCTCTCTCTCTCTCTCTCTCTCTCTCTCTCTCTCTCTCTCTCTCTCTCCCTCCACTAACTTCAATTCCAGCATGCTTGGGGTAGTGAAGAAAAATGCCTTACAGTTGGCATCAGCCTTCTAGATTGAAGAAGACTCTAGTGATACATTCCTTTATTTCTTTACCTTCAATTTCAATTTTCTCTTCTTCGGGGTTAGTAACAGCTGGTTTTCATCTTCTTATAGCTATCAAAATTCTGTTGGTCCATATTGTGTTGCTTTACCAAAGACTGGGTGATTTTCCCTGAAGAGACATTTACTTAGCTATCTTTTCTGGAGGCTGGGAAGTTGAATATCAAGGTACTGGCATCTGGTGTAACACGGCAAAAGGAAAGGCAGGGAGAAAGGACGGAGAGAATTGAACTCACCTGTTCTTTCCCTTGTGCATATGCCTGTGTTTTGTATGTGAGTATATGCACAGGTGTGTACAGGTGTACACACCCATGTGTTTAATATTGTGTTTCTTCTATTGCTTTCCAACTAATTTTTTGAGGCAGGGTCTCTCACTGAACTTGGAACTCATCATTCAGCTAGACTGGCTGCCTAGCAAGCCCCAAGGGTCCTCCTCTCCCCACTTCCCTAGTTCTGGGGTTACAAGCAGTTGCCGTCATGCACAGCTTTTTAAGTGGATGCTTGGGGAATCTAAACTCAGGACCTCATGCTTGTGCCCACTGTGTGTGTGTGTGTGTGTGTGTGTGTGTGTGTGTGTATTCCCAATAACTATAATTCTAACACTTGACCCACTGAGTCATCTTCCTAGCTCCCATCACCCCTCTATAATGACACCACATCCACATGATGGAACTCTTATGCTCTAACCACTTCTCTGAAGTTCCACCTCTCTTTTTTTGTGCAGTTCTGGGAGTAAAACTCACGGTCTCATGCATGACACCTGACAGATACTAATTACACTGAGCTACAGTCTGAGCCCAAGTTAATTAAATTCCAACATGAGATTTTTGGAGGAGACAAACATTCAAATTTATATACTCTAATGCTTCACGAATGAGTAAAGTGAAGATCCTGTAAAAGAAAACAACGCATTTCATAGGCTTTATTACTGGAGCGATGAATCAGTAAAGTGCCTGCTGGATGAACAAACACAGGGACCTGAGTTTGATACCCAGCACCAAGGTAGAAAAAGCTGGGTACAGTGGCAAGGGGTTGGTAATCCCAGTGCTGGAGAGGCAGAGACAGGAGGATCCCTGGGGCTTGCTGCACTCCAGGTCCAGTGAGGACCCTGTCTCAAAAATATAAGCTACATAATAAGCAACAATGCCAGATAGGAGATACCTTCTTTTGAGTTGTTGGCTAGGGTGGCCAAAGGGACTCCCAGATAGTAACCTAGCATAGAACTGGGAAAATGAACAGCAGACCC
>NW_008360319.1:2728725-2775689 GCF_000622305.1 Nannospalax galili | reverse complement strand
AGTTGTATTTGAAAAAAAGCATAAAAATTTGCTTCATGTTAATTAGTAGAGGTGAAAAACATTATCATTGAAATCTACCTGATGATTTTACATCCATACTCAGGTACTAAGTAGCCGAGTATAATCGACTGTGACTAGTTATAATCAGATACATAGAGATTAAAGACACATGTGCAAACATGTGTTAGTAGCATTAAAAATTTAGGAACAATATATTCTAAAATGAAATGGAGATCTTTTTAAAGGTTAAAAACGCATCCAATTTTATGTGGGGATTATAGTGAGTTCAATATTGTATAACTGTATTAATTCAACTGTGAACCTAGAAACTTACAGCCATTTGTGAAGGAGTGTGTTACTGAATATGTTAAAGCTGTAATGAAATGCTTCTTCTAATCATGTAGTTATTAAAAATTAAAAAAACTACTTCATGTTAAATAGTAGAGGTGATCAACATTACCAGTGAAATTTGCCTGATGACTTGATATCCATACTCAGGTACTAAGGATCTGAGTGTAACCAACTGTGACTAATAATAATCAGATACATAGAGATTAAAGACACGTGTGCAAACATGTGTTAGTAGCATTAAAAATGTAGGAAACAGCATATCTTAAAATGAAATGGAGATCTTAAGGTGTAAAAACTCATTCAATTTTATGTCTTACATGGTTTATACTGAGTTTATTATTGTATAACTGTATTAATTCAACTGTGAACCTAAAAATTTATAGCCCCCTTTGAAAGAGATGTGTCCTTGCTCTGGAATGTGTTACTGAATATGTTAAAGCTGTAATGAAATGCTGCTTCTAAAAAATTTTTTGAAAATTAATATATATATATATATGATGAGCTGGGCATGGTGGTGCATGCCTTTAGTCCCAACACTCAGGAGGCAGAGGCAGGCAGATCTCTGTGAGTTCAAGTTCAGCCTGGTCTCCATCGTGAATCCAGGCCAGCTGTGGCTACAGGGAGACCCTGTCTCAAAAAGACCACATACAGGCCTCTCTCTCTTACACACACACACACACACACACACACACACACACACACACATATATATGGTGGAAAGTGATAGAAGAAAGCACTTGATGTTGATCTCTGGCCTCCACTCAGATGTGCATGCACACCAGCACACACACATGTATATACCACATGATCACAAACAAATATACACACACAATTTATAATGAAGTATAAAATTAATGAAATTAGGAAGAGTAGTATGATACCCCAGTTTAAAATATGTTTTATTGAACCTGAATTGGTATCCATGTAAAGACAGCGTCATCGGGACGCCTGCACCTTCGGGCTTAGTTATAACCCAGGTCGTTTTTCTCTCTTTCCACGTATAAAATGGGGATACAAAATTATTACCATCTTACAGGGTTAGTGTGAGAACTACGTAGAATTACGCATGCTAGGCCTGCTCCTTATTGCTGAGGAAACAGTCCTAAATTGAAGATATTATGGTTGCTGTATTTGTTATTGTTGGTGTTAAGTATCAAACTGGTGCTTAGTAACTGCCTGCAGATTTAAATGGAATCTAATAAAACCCTGCTGATAAATATCTTTCAAATCCAGGGATGGTTTCCAGTCCCCAATACGGCTTCTGAAATTTGCTCTGAGGCTTCTCGGTTGTGACCCTTTCTAAATTACAGAGACCTGCCAGTCACTGACTGGAAACTGGGTCACCTCAGTGTAAGTCGGAGAGCTGGGGAAGACTTACAATAGGGTATGAAGGTTATTCCAAGATGTGTTTCACTCTGCTTCTGTCAGAGCTGAAATTTTATGTTTAGAATCAAGAAAATGTTATTGACCAGTCTTCGTTACCTCAGCTGCCCGTAAGATGGATTAGGTTTTGATCTTCTTTGTTTTTGATTGTAATAAATGGCAGGTGCTTGAAGGTTAATGAACTGCTCACAGAGTTTTGGTGCAATAAAACTCTACAGCACTCTTCTCTGTCTACATCATTGTAAAGAGGAGATTGATAACCTCACACTGGGTCCTGGAAATGTTACCTTCCTACCACCATTCACTAAAATTTGGCTGTAATCATGCTGTAAGTGTAAGAACACGATGCAATTGGTAAAGATGTTGTTACTTTAAAATACTTTACCAACTCAGAAGCCAACTCCTCGGATTTCTTTGCCTGTTTGAAGCATCGTATTTTGAGTTATAAAACAGTATGAAGTCTTATGTTCACACTGCCACTGTAGGGAAATGGGATATTTTGAGTGAACACTATCCCTGAGCTGCATCTTTGTGTTCAGATGTACCATACTGAAGAAGGCTTAATTAACGCAAAAATATTCAAAATTGTGTCACCAGCTCACCTTAAGTTGTAGTTTTCTTTCATATTCAGAATATTTATACAGAGACACACTGAAGAACATACTATACACAGACACATAGACACACAGACACACAGACACACACACACCCCAAACACACGGTTTTGTAGGGAACAGCCAAATTGAAAGCAAAAGCTTGGTTGTTTTGGACTAAGTTCTAGGGTAGTCAATTCCAGTAACTGTTTTTAAATATCTCTTCAAATCAAGAAAACCAGGGAAGGCTAGTTTCATCCTGGCCCTATTTACAGCATTTACATATCCAGGTGGTTTATTCAGGGATGTCTTGTTTA
Organism: Nannospalax galili; assembly: GCF_000622305.1. Lineage (NCBI taxonomy): Eukaryota > Metazoa > Chordata > Mammalia > Rodentia > Spalacidae > Nannospalax > Nannospalax galili. The sequence continues at coordinate 2,773,045 of NW_008360319.1, read as the reverse complement.
TAGTTTTCAAAGTAGAGAGTGGGAGTTCACGAGAAGGTTTTAAGCACTGTACGGGCAGACAATATTAAAAGTTAGTTTTCAGATTCTGAACATGATGTACATGGTTCATGAGCCCTTTTGTCTAACAGTGCTGTCTGAGGATGTATTTGGGGAAACTTTTTAAATGAAATTTTATTTATTTATTTATTTATTTAATTTTTTTTTTTTGGTCTTTTTGAGACAGGGTCTCCCTGTAGCCCCAGCTGTCCTGGAACTCACTATGTAGACCAGGTTGGCCCTGAACTCACAGAGATCTGCCTGCCTCTGCCTCCCGAGTGTTGGGATTAAAGGCGTGCACCACCATGCCCAGGTATTTATTTATTTTTACATTTTAAAATGGAGCTTTTGTGATTTCCATACAATATGATTTGATGCTATTTAGATCTCATCTCCTATCTGTACCTCCCCTTTCACCCCCTGGCCGATTTAATGTACTCTCTTATATATAAAATAAGACTTACAGAGTTTAATTTGTGTCCCAAAATGTCCTTCAGTATGGGTTCATCCAGGGTCCAGCCAGGAGCCTGGTTAACTTACTAAGAGTTTTATTCTTGAGAGAGACTGTCCTCCCTTCCCCCAGTAGCCATCAACTGCTAACATTTCCTCAGGGTGGGCTGCAGTTTCTTACCCACTTTGGGGAAACTTTTCACACTGTTCTCCTTCCCCTTTCTGTCATGTCTTAAGGTCTGTAAATCTTCAAAAAATGTGTTGCACTAGGGTGTAAACACCTTTGTGCTTTCAACTAACTGGCCCATTAAAAATATTGACCTTATTGATTACCACATCTCCATGGAAATACAAATCACATTCAACTTTCATTGACAATGAGAGTGCCTGAAATCACCCTCCTTAATCAAAGTGCCATTAATTAACTCTTGGGGGTGGTCCAGGTGGGCGAAACAAGGCAACAGGATGTAGATAGACCTATGGGAAATTCCGAACTTAGATGATAAAAATGGATTTTCTACAATGATAAAGAATTTTAAAAATGGGACTGGAGAGATGTCTCAGTGGGTAAAGGCACTTGCTGTACAAACATGAGGATCTGAGTTTGAATCCCTTACACCCATATAAAAAGGTTCGAGTGACCACACCGTGTGTGTGCCTGTTACCCCAGTGCTGTGGGAGATGGAGCTGATTGCTGGGGTTTGCTGCCTGCCAGTCTAGCTCCAGGTTCAGTGAGACCCATCTCACGGGAATAAGGCGGAGCGTGACAGTGCACTAACATACTCTCTGTCCTCCACAGGTACGCATAGGTACACACATTCGCACACAGTATGTATGTATACCACACACGTACAGCACATATACTCAATCACACACACACATTCACACACACCTAAACATTAAAAGACAGACTTTCATCTCTGTTCTGTTCCCTGATCATTGTCAAAGAATTGCCTCACGTCTGAAGGGAAATCTGCTAGGTGAACTGGAGACTCAGATGTGTGCGGAACAGAGAACCACCACTGATTTGCCATTAGCAGCTGTGATGGTTCATGTTGTCAACTTGACAGGACCTAGACTCATTTGGTTGACAGGCCCCTAAGCATGCCTGGAGGTTATCTTGATTACATTAATTGAGGTGGGAAGACCTACCCACTGAGGGTGGCACTGTTCCCTGACTGAGATCTGGACCATGTCACTGGAGAAAGGGAGCCGAGCATCAGCTTTGTGTTTGTTGCTGTCTTCTGACTGTGGATGCGATGTGAGCAGCTACTTCAAGTTCCTGCTGCCTTGACTTTCCCACCATGATGGACTGTGTCTTGAAACTATGAGCTAAAACAAGCTTAAATTGCTTTTGTCACTCTAACAGGAAAATAAATTAAGACAACAACACTAATTTATTCAGGGGGCAAACTCGGGGGGAAGCCTGGTGCTTTCTGTTCATCCAGGTAGAGATCTGAAAACATTGCAACCGCGAAATTTGTTAAACGCTTGCTGTGTGTACTACCTGGGCATGCTCACCCTTCTCAGTCGGGAGTAGAGGCTTAGATGAACAATTTCATCTTCCTCTCACTTTAAGTCTTAGTTGCATATTTTTCATTATTTTGAGGAAGAAGGAAACAGATCCATATTTATTTTCTAAAGATGACCTCTTTAAGTAACATATGGTACCTTTCTGTGCTTCATAACAAATCACTACAACTGTAGTTGTTTGAGACTGTATCTGTGAGTCAGGAGGCTGGCTGTGGTCCAGCTTTGTCACCAGCTGGTGCTTAGGGATGCTGATCTCATGCAGGCACAGGGTTCTTTTCCAGGACTATTGATTGTTGCAAAAATCTATTTCCTTAAGGTTGTATGACTGAAGTCTCATTTTCCCCTAGAGGCCACCCATCACTCCTTATCACATCCCCACAGGTAGTTCACAATGTAGCCATTTGTTTCCTTCCTTCCATCTCCATGGGGGCATCTATGTTGCTGTTTTATTCTCTGTAAGTGCCCACCTGATTAGATCCAATCTACTAGGAAAAGCGCACTACAATCTCAGCTGATTTGCAACCCAAACAGGGCAGTATATGCTCGTATTTCCAACCCCCCACTCTACAGGGAAAGCTTTTATACAAGGTATGTACCTCAAGAGTGGGAATTTTGGGGTCCGTGTTAGAATTCTGGTTACCCCTACTCACACTCTGACTTTCCAAGATTTATGTCCCTCCCAAATGCAAATGCATCTACCTTGCCCAAGGTTCCTGAGGGTCTCACCCCTCAACGTTCAAAAATCTCATCTAAACTTTATGAACTCAAGTTTCAAAATGTACATTCATACCAAACGGGCACAAGGCTGCAGGTGGAATCTGTTTGACACAGCTGCTGCAGCAGAATTTCTCCTCATTTGTGGATATATGAGAGTAAAAATACAAGTCATACATGCATTGTTAGGATGGACATAGACTTGACTATTGCATGTGTGTTTTTAGAAATAAGAAAACGAGAGGCGAAGTCTATCTCTTAAAGGAAGGCAATGCTGCAATTTATCTGAACAAATACATTTTTTTCTTAAATCTCAAGATTGGGGGATAATTCTCCCTGGCTCTCTGATGTACCCTCTGGGTTCTTGATCATGTCTGTTGAAACCTCTTCCTTCTCCATGAAAGTTAGCTCATGTTTGCAGTAGAGAAGCTCTCTCATCCAGAGATCAACATTGGGGTCAATCACTCTCCCTTTTGAGACAAGGTCTCTCCATTGTGCCTGAGGCTCACTGCAGCTGACCAGCCAGTGAGCACCAGGGATCTGCCTGTCTCCCCATCTCCCCAACCCCAGCACTGGGATTGTAGATGTGCTGGCTGTTGCTGTACGTGGTTTTTATGTGGGTTCTGAGGATCTGAACTCAGGTCCTCGTGCTCGAGTTGTAAGCACTTTACCCGATGAGCCATCTAATAACAAGAAAAAAAAAGCTTTATAAATTAGAGGTGTTGTCTATTCACATTCATTATGACACACTAATAAGAAGAATGACATTGACATTGACAAGAGAGAAGTTCATTATGACTGAGAAAAGCTTGCATTCAACTAGGTTCTTAATATAAGAATCAATGTGACTTGGAGACATGCTACATCCTTATGCTGTATATTACCTTTTCCCAGTACTTTTTACATGTATGAGTCTAATTATACAGCAATAGAAGGAATCCTGAACTTACCCTGTTGCTTCATGTGGCCTTGACAGTTGAGCATTCTCTCTGTTCTATAATTAAACTCTGGCAACTTTCTTCACTGTTGACAACCTTTCCATTTATGCTGATGTCCTCAATGTCTTTATCTTGACAGCATCTAGACTGCTCTGTGGCCCCCACATCCTCTGGCCTGACATCAGATTCAGATAATTGGTGAAGAGTTGGAGGGTTGGGAAGAAGGGACCAGAAGGTAGCATTTCACCCCCAGAGTCTGAAGGGGCATCTCTGCAAGCAGCTGTCTCTCCTCAGGAACTCGCCCCCTGGCAGACACAGCTCAGAATATCCTGGCTTCCATTAGGTGGAGCTCTTTTCTTTTACCCAGCCTAGGGGCGGCTGTGGTTTTGCAACTGTTGCTGACTGCCTGGGTTATGCGCTGCCCTGTGTATGGCTTCTGGGCTGGCTCCTTAACTTCCTGCAGAAACACTTTGCTGCCATAAATACCTTCAGCTGAACATAATTAAGGAATTTTAGGGTCTGGGATGATAGCTCAGTCAGTAAACTGCTTGTTAAACAAGCATGAAGAACCGAGTTCCATCCCCCAGAACCCACATTAATAAAACAGTCAGGCTTGGTGGGTGTGCCTTTTAATCCCAGCACTGGAGAGGTGGTGACAGGTGGACCTCTGGGGCTCACTGACCAGGAAGCCTGCCTAGGAATTTCAGGCTAATGAGAGACTTTGTCTCAAAAAACAAGGTAGACAATACTCAAGAAACAGCTGCTGAGATTGCCCTCTGACCTCCATACATGCATGTATGTGCAGCTACATATACACATGCACCTAAGTGTACACACACACACACACACACACACACACACGCACGCACGCACGCACGTGGCAGCTGGGGCGAGAGGCAGAGAGACATACATACATATAGAAAGAGACACACAGAGATAGACATGTAGATAGATGATAGATAGATAGAGGGCTTTAGTTTCAGTTTTCCTGACTAAATGCTAACAGGTACAATCCCTTATAAACTTCTTTATTCTCTGAGAATCTATAATAGCACATCCATTGTCTATAATCATGAGTCTTTATGCAGAGCCAGTGACTAATAAAGCAATGCAAGGTTTCCTTTTAGTTCTTACATAAAACTAAATGTAACTTCATAGATTCATTATATGTCTAGGAAGACCTGCGTACTAGTAATTTAATAAAAGGATTTTAGAGGATTTCTAACATAATACAAATAACAAACTGTTCTAATAGCATTGGTGGAAAATATTTCTAAATATTATATTCATCCATAGTAATTTGTCTACACATCTTGGTTTATCAATATAATTATTTACAACGTGGGTTAATATCTCCTGAGCAGTCTATGGACTTTAAAGCTTGCATGCATTAAAATCATATTTTAAGGCTGGAAATAAAGCTTACTTTATAGAGTATTTGAATAGAATGCTCAAGCCCTAGGTTTGATCCCTAGCACTGCATAAAATGGACATGGTGGTGCATGCCTGTAATTCCAGAGCTCATGGAATGGATGCGGGAGAAACAGTTGAAGGTCATCCTCCTCTGCTACATGGTGAATTGGAGGTCAGACTAGGCTAGAGACTCTATCTCAAGATAACAACAACAAGAAATCCTTAAATGGTCAGCGTCCACATATGATTCCAAGAGAGACTGTTACATTATTGGGAAACCTGAATTGCAAATGATCTTTTTCATTGTTTGAATATTTCTGTACATAGAAGATTTTTGTAAGTACTAATAAACTTAGTGCATATAAAATTTCGTATTTAAAGATTTTGAAAAATGCGGGCTTCTGGAACCTAACTAGAACTCACAATATCTTTGGAGAACAGGGACCAGGAATCGTGCTTTGAACCATCTACCTATGCGGCTCTTTGGCTGCTGGCTTTTCAGCCTGATGTGGTGTATTTGGAGAAAATAGTATGGACAACAGAGGCTAAGTCTCAATACTATTTTCCAGAGTTCCAATAAACTAGCTATTTGATTACTGCCTTTTACCTCTGAGAAATAGAAACTGGAAATAAACTCTGGCCAGATCTTTAAAGCATCCGAACCTGCACAGAGCATAGGCAGAGCTGAGAGAAGGGCCCCAGTTATTTCCCTGAAGCTCTCTGAGGCTTACTACAAAAACACTTAGTCATTCTGAGGCCAGAGTATTTCTGCCTGACGGAGAGGAAAGGGGGAAAATCTTACTCATATCAATTAATAAAGAAGTTTTGGAAAGATGTTATAGTTCCAGAAAATAAGCCAGTTTGGTAACACCAACAACCTCTCTGTGCTTGTTTTGAGTGACCTGTAACCCAGGTGTAGTCTGGATGAGAAATGGGGGTCACAAACTCATGCTTTCTGACATGAATACATCTTCAGACTCACTAAGAGAGAGACCCTTACTGGCTGTCAGCAGACTTTCTCCTTGGTCTTAGGCCTAATAGATGGGCACGTGGCTCCTGAAATAATCTGTATCTTCCAATCTTCCTTTCAGCTGGGGCTAAGCTCTGCCCCAAGCCAAGTATAGAAATACTCCAGAAAAGGTCTGTGTTAATGGGGGCAAAGTCTGGTCCTCCCCTACTTTCTCTTCCCCTCCTCCCCGGGCCTGGGGATACAGAGGTAGTGGTTCGAGGTGGATGGAGCAGAGTGACTGGATGGATGATGGAGTGACTGGAGAGGCAGGGTCGTGCATCTGGAGGCCTCTACAGAACACAGAGACTGGATCAGACGGAAGTTTGCGAGAGAGACAGAAACTTCTACGTTAGTTCGTGCTTGTTGTTATAGCAAAATACCATACATTGAGCGGCTTATAAAAACAGAATTTTTGTTCTGGAGGCTAGAAATCTAAGATCAAGACAACGACATAGTTTGTGTCTCTTCACAGATGGTACCTCCTCTTTGCCTCCTAACATGGTGGCAGGGAAAATCTCCCCTTTCTTCACCCCCTTCTTGAGGGCACTAATTGCTCTCACTGGGGCTCCATCCTCAGTGCATAATCAATTTCCCAAAACACTACAGCCTAATCCCATTAACTCAGGAGTTTTCAAGAAGCTCTCAGACATAGCAGTCTAGCACATACAAGCAAGTCCCTCTTACACACTTGTCATCCTCTTGTCTAACACGGGACTTGACACCTCAGTCACCACTCTCCCGTCTGCTCTAGTAGGTGTGAGGCTATGGGGGCTTCCAGTATCTTTGAGGCCCTGGATGTCCGATAGGCCTGAAATTGTCCTGAAAGCAATTACCGTAGATGCCGATGTCAAGGTCTGCTGTTCTCCACAAAGCCCTCTAGAAGCTTCTTATCAGATAAATCCACTGTTTTCCTTGGATCACTAAACATCTTGAGATGACTGCATACAACAGTAATCTGCCATCTCAGAAACCAGGTTGGTTATGTTACAGTTCCACCCTGAACATGGCAAACTTGTGGCAAGTCAATCAGGGAACAGATAATTATTGAGCAATGATTGTATTGATATTCCTGTCAGATTCCAGTGAAAGAAAAAACAATAAAGGGCAGGATTATGTATTTGAGACTCTTACTTAGAGGACAGTATGTGGAAGTGTCAAGAAGATTAAGACAGGACATATGTCCACACAAACACACACGCCTGTCATAAGGACATTAAATAGCCCCAGAAAAATGAACGAAGATGGGTTGGAGGTTAAATGAAGGTGGAAAATTAAAGGGATAAACACTATAATCAAACAAGAAACCCAAGTTTTATCTTTTTTCCTCCCTTTCTCTCTCCCTTTCCGTCTTCCACCTCTCCCTCCCTCCCTCCCCCCTTACAGTGCTGAAGGCTGGAAGTTCAAGATCAAAGTATTGGCAGGATTGGTTTCTTGAGAGAACAGTCTTGGATTCTCTCTTGCCTCTCTCTTCCCCCTCCCTTCCCCCTCCCTCCACCCTCCCTCCCTCCCTCCCTGTTTTCAACAGGCTAGGGACCTGTTTTGAGACAGGATGATTTAGAAGACGATAATATTCATCTTAGACCAGACCAAAAGATAGCCTAGTGATGCTAAGAGAGGTCAGACACTCCTATGTAGAAGCTGCTGGCTAGGCATCCTTTTCCTAGCTGTCTCACAGGAATTCAGGCTGGACTAGACTTGGAACATGGGGTCTGATGGGAGATTGGGTCAGCTCATACCATCTGAATCTGCGTCGGAAAACGCGGTTCACCTCTTTGTTAGAAAATCCATCCGAAGCTTGTCCTCTTCCTGGGAGCTTTTATCAGCTCAGCGGCTGCTCCGGAGACAGGAAGGCAGGACTGTATGGGGGATGGCACACTGCTCCCTTGTGGTCGAACTGGGAACTACACCAAAAACTCTGAAAAATAGGTCTGGGCAAGACAATACATTATGTCTTTTACCGCCTCACTAAAGTCTACCAGATTGAGCATGCCATAGATTTTTCAGTATCAGATCAAAAAAATTTCGTCTTCAGTAATTTTTATCCACTATGGTTGCCGTACCAATCCAAGAGTGGGGTCTCCTTTGCATGGGACTTTGTTTCCAGCCCCCCCTTTTCTGTCTCTGTGTCTGTCTCTCTGTGTCTGTCTCTCTCTTTCAAAATGGGCAGAATTGTCAATCTTATGAGGCTGGCCTTGTGATCAATAAAGGGAAACAATTTTTAACTTTAATAGGGCACACTAGCTTTTAAAAAAGGACACATTTTGTTTTCAGTAACTTATTAAATACAGACCTGAACTGGGTGTAGTGGCATACGCCTGCGATCCCAGCATTCAGAAATGAGAGTCAGAGGATGGAGAGTCAGAGGTAAGTCTGGGCTACATAGGAAAACCCTTTCTCAAAACAAACAAACAAAACAAACACAAAAACAAAACAAAACTGAAGTATCATATTGGCATTGCATTCTCTAGAAAATATCTTATTATTTTTGTGTGTGAATGTTTGATGCATATGTGAGGACAGGTGCACAAGTGCCACAGTGTGCCTATGAAAGTCAGAGGACAGCTTTCTGGAGCGGATTATAGGGATTGACCTCAGGTTGTCCGGCTTGTACAACCAGCACGCTTACCACCTTGTCAGCCCTATATTGTCAATCAAGTGTTGACATGTAACAAGGATAATGGCAAAAATAACATTGGGACAGGTGGGTGACTCATAACCTGTGCAAACTTAAGTACTGAGTAGACAAAAGCCATTAGCCATCTTAGTAAGAATAAGAGCCCAGTTGAAATTACAACTCTAGCCCTTATAATCAAAGCAAAAGAAAAACTAGAAGTAGCTTAAGAGAAGACCCAAGATGCTTTTCAAAGTCTAAAATGTGCAAGGAGATAAGGGGTGAGTCCATGCAGACTCTGGCTGAGTTGACCAGGAATGGGGCCTGTGATTCTGTATTTCTGACTAAGTTCCTGTAGAGATGCCTTGGGGTGTACTTCAACGGTCAACGTATGCAGTACAGCGTGGATTCTTACAGATTGTGTTCAGCAAGGCTGGTGGACTTCACAGGAAGCTGTTGTTTAGGTGGAAGCACAAAGCATGACACGTGGGAAGACTGTATGTGAATTAACATGTCTTTTCTGTCTTTCAGCTAGTCCCAAGTCACCGGCCATGAGTGAGTTCATTTGAGTTATAGACACATGCATTGCAGTAAGGAGACTGTTTGGGTCTAATGTGACCTTTGAGATAGACCTCTGCTCTGCCGTTCTGAGAATCTGGAAACGGTAGTACCAAGAAGGACACGAAAACCATTCTGTCCAACACTGTGATGTTATAGGTGAAGGAAGTGAAGGCCCCGTGTCTTCCAACTCATAAAGGCATGGCTTGGGCTTAACCACTTCCCCAGTGACTGTCTCTCTCTGCTGAGGATCATGGATGTTTGTCAGGAACAGAATAGGTTGCTGTTAGAGGGTAATTTCTATATACCTTTGAGCTTTATAATTCTCCCTATTTCACTCAAATTATAGATTCTGTTTCTGCATAGGCATGTCAAGGACATGGTAGGTCTTTGTCTCTGTATGCTCAAATTCAACTTGCATGCTATGTTTGTGTTTATCATTATTTTGTATATCTATATGTATGTGTGTGGAAGTGACCACGCATGTGTGTGTATGTGGAGGTCAGAGGACAACCTTGACTGTTGCCCCTCACCCTCTGTCCATCTTATGTTTAAGATGGACAGGTCTCTCACTGGCCTAGAGCTTGCCCAATACACAAGGCCAGTGAGCTCCAGGTAACCACTGGTCTCTGCCTCCTCAGTCCTGGAATTACAGGCGTGCAGTATCATACCTAGCTTTTTGACGTGGGTCCTTTCGTCAGACTCAGGTCCTTGTGTTTGCAAAACAAGTACTTTACTGACTGAGCCGTCTCATTCTAGAGCCCTGTGTACATCTTTAGAGGGCTTCCTGTCACATGTTGACATATGTCACGATCTTCCCTTGACTTCTCAAGTTTGGTGTAGTAAAAGGAGTCCCAGTGGGGAGACTCAGAGAAACAGCACAGGCATTGATCAGTGATCTGGACAGAAGTCTCTTGGTGGTTCTTGGCTCATTGAGTAGGTCACTTACAGTCTTGTTGACATTCCCACACCTCAGAGAACCTGTGCTGCCTTGCAGTAACAGTGTGAATTCAGAACAGAGCAGAAAGGGGAAAGGAAGTGCCACTGGGCGTGCTGCTGGGAGCATAGCCACTGTGGTGGGCTCTGAAGGTGTTTGCTAGAAATCCGGTGAACCGAGCCATTCTTGTCATCCCTCTGAGCCTTCAACTTGTTTTTTATGCCTCCTTTCCCCAGAGTGATGATCACATTGTTCCCTGATATGCTAAGACTTTGAGTTTTTCATTCTGTCCTTTGTTATTGATCATTTTCCACAAATTTCTCTTCCATACTAGATTATGAACTGTTTTTTAGCGGCAAGTCCCTAATGACCAACTCTCTGTTTTTTTGTTCATTATATGCATATGAATATGGATGTATATGAACATTTATTTATTGTATGTGCGTACATGTTTGTGGGGGTACATGTGTGCCCAGGTACATATATGTGTGTGGGCATGTGTGTGTATAGATCGGACAGCTTTGGGTATTGTTCTGTTTCTTTAGACAGGATTTCTCCCTGACCTACAACTCACCAAGCTAAGTGAACCCCAGGCAGCCGTGTGTCTCTGTCTCCTCAGCTCTGGGAATATAAGCAATGTCTGGCTTTCTTATGTGAATACTGAGGCTTGAACTCAGATTTGCAAGGCAAGTCCTTTACTAACTGAGCTATCTCCCTGACCTTACAAATTTTTTTTTGTACGCAAATTTATTACAAATTTAGCTACTATGGAAGATGTGTAAGACACAATTGACAAATAATAAATAAACCTATGAAACTCTTTGCTATCAATTCCATGTAGTCAGTCAATCCTCATGAATTGTTCTTACTGCTGTTTACTGAGCTGTTGTCTGTGGCCACCTCAAAGTTTCAGTTGAAGAATACACGTAGTTCTGATTTTAATTTGGGTATGTGTGTGTGTGTCTCTGTGTAGGTATATACATGTACCTGAGGAGGCCAGAAGCATCAGACTCCCTTGGAGCTAGACTTACAGGCTGGTCTCCCAACATGGGTGCTGGGAACTGAGCTCAGGTCCTCTGGAAGAGCAGCAAACATTCCTAACTGCTGGGACACCTCTCTAGTCCTAATGAATGTAGTTCTGACACAAATATTTGCTGATGTTTTCATTTATATCAACAAAAACAGAGAAGTCATAGTTGGAACTTTGGTCACCCGTCAGTGACATGAGTGCTACCTTTGTTGCATCTGCTGACCATTTCTAACAATAGAAGGAAATTACCTTAAACACATGCTATTCACAATTTCATGGCTACATATGTGGCACTCATTAAAGTACAATCTGGGTTTTAACATTTTCTCAGTTGCTTTCTTAAAATAGTCAGTCAAACGCAGATTTGTAGTAGTTGATTTCTGTAGTGGAAATCCTCCCCAGCAGCCCCATTCAGTCATTCAGTGTGATTCCATTGAAACAGAGTTAGGAAGAAGTCTGCACTGACCCTTCTTTGTACCATGTATCCACCAGACACTAGAGATCTAAAAACCTGTGAGTTCAGGTAACCGTGTAATGTGATAAAAAGAACAAAAAAAATACCTGAAGTTGCTGTGCCATAGAGCTGTCTCCATCAATATCTTAGCAGAAAGCTGTCGTCATATGTAGTACCACTACAGCCAGGGCTAGGATGAAACAATAGGATGGATCAGAATTCTCAGTGGCATGTCCAAACGTTTCATGAAGCTCATATAATGCAAACCTACATTTTATGCAAGTAAACTTCTGAGATTCCACTAATCACAGTAGGTAGGGTTCTCTTGATAAAGGTTTTCAATACTGGTAAGTTTGAAGAAATGTTTTAGAGATATATTTATCAGGCTTCTTGGAAGGGGAGGGGAAAAGTTTTGAAATAGGTTGGAATGGATTTATGGTGTGACTGCTTAACTTTTAGAACAACTTTAAATATACACCTCTCAGGTTAGCTTGTATTTAGATGGGTTTTGCTGAGAAATTGATGAGTAGAAGTTAAGTATAAGCTACATTAATTCTTTATTATTGGGTATCCTTTGAAGAACGATTGATTCATCTGTAAAATTCCTTTGAGGTCCTTGGAAACCTAGTGTCAGTGCTATCCACACTTTATACCTGAGGAATTAGAAACACACGTCTCTTACCTAAATGGTATAGACTAGTGAATGACTTCAATTAGGTTTTAAGGTTCTAATCATCTGTTCTTTACATGATGCCATATCAGTTTTCCATTCTTAGTTTCTGTCTCCCAATTGGCTAGTTCCTCCAAGGGGCGGGGCCTGATGCAGACCATGGACTACTAAGGTGTGGCTGGGAGCCAGCTTGGGACTGAAGCTGTGAGCTGGGAGGAACGTGTGGTGTGCATGGTGGCGTGTGTGGAGAGAGACAGAGATGGCCCCAGTGCCTCACCTGCATGGATGAAAGGGAGGACATTTACCGACCTGTGATGAGACTGCAGGCCCAAGGTGCATGGGCGAAAGTTAACAGAGATTATGGGTGGGGCTGCGGGAGTGTCTGGTGGTGGGCTCTGAGCTTGTCTCTGTGTAAGTTCCCCAATTTACCCCCTCCTTACCCAAGGGCATAAACCATAATAAAATCACATAAAGATATGTTATATGGTTTGCTTGATAGCGCAGGAGACCCAGAGGGAATTCGGGCAACAAAATTGGCATAGTCAGCAGGATATGACGAAACTAAGAATGAGTTTTAAAAGAATGCCAATGGTTGCACTGATGTGGTTTTTACAGAAGGTTACTAAAAAGAGGCCAGCCATGCAGAAGCATGGGCCACAGCTATGTTGTAAATGTGGGGATATGTTGCAGGTATGTGAAAATTTGTTAAAAGTTACCTGAAGGCTAGAAAATCTTTTACCTGCTCTAGGCCCAAACAGAGCACCTGGAGAGAGTGTGGTCACTTTGCATCATAAAAGATGTGTCCTAGGCAGGGAAAGATGAAAGGGCTGAACTGGCAGACCCAATTGCAGAGATGGAGAGAGGAAAAAGGTGGGACTATTTGACTCGTGTAAGGTCCAAGGACTCAGAGGAAAAGATAGATGATAGTAAAAAGGGAAAAAAAGCTAACTGTGCTGTAGCTAGGAAACAGTCCATGGTAGAACTGTGAAAACTAGGAAAAACTTACAAGCAAGCAAGCAAGCAAGCAGAGAACCCCTGGCCACATGGCTTGTGAGGGTGTGAGACATGGAAGCAAATGATGTCAGTCTAAGTCCTTCAGAAGCTTCACAGCTGAGTTATATAACCACCCATTTGTTCTTGTGATATAGGCTATTCGACCTAGGCCAATGCAAGGGGGAGCAGTCCTTAATGTGGTGGCTGTTTGAAGGCATTAAAGATACATGCTGTCACCAAGGGAGACTAACATGATTAGCAGGGTCTGGAGGACTATAAAGGAGGGGCAGGAATTCCTGAGAGAACCAGGTATGAGAGAAAAGCAATATATGATGTCCAGTTCACTGGGCCAGATAAGACTGAGTTCACCAGAGATATGAAAGAAAGCATAATTCAACTGGGACCTCAAGAATGGTATGGGGCTTTAATGGTTTTACTAAGCCTTTTGATGGGACAGGATCTTTATAAAGTGAGTACAAATCTAAATGATTCTGACCAGCAAGTAAAATGTGTCTGTAAAATAACAGAACAACCTATAAGAGATATAAAAAAGACCAGACTGAAGAAATGCTCCACTTGGGTTACTCAAAGACAAATGTGGCAAGACTTATGTCAAGCCCAAATCCCCAGAGAAAAAATTGATAGAAAACCAAATTCGGTATTAAAGTGTTTCTGGAAGGTTTTTAAACCAGCAGAACAGTTTACAAAGGACATTCAAAGGATAACAACTGTGGTTAAGAATCCCCAAGGATTAAATAAGGTACATTTCTCTTCTTATGAAGGCTATACTGGGGGTGGAAGCAGGTTTTCCCACCAAGTTCTCCCCAGCAACCTAGTGTGGTCAATGGGAAGATGACAGATGTGGCTACAGTCAGGAGGCAGACCCAGAGCCTGTCTGACTCAGGGAACCAACAAGTGCAGCAGGGACAGGAGAAGCCCCCTGCCTCCTTAGCCCAGTGTAGGGTCAGGCAACTGGAGCCAGCACCTGTAAGTGTGTCAAGAATAAAATAATCCAAAGGGATAACTAAAAGTGGGAAAGAGCTAACCAAATTAATGCCTTATACCCATGCTATGGTACCTAACAAGGATCTATGGAGAAAACTGTTAGTACGAATGGACAAAACCTTTCCATGCTGTGTGAGACCTTGTCTATGATTGATTTAATATATAATGTTAATGTTCCTTTGAGTGTTTTACAGATGTAAAACCCATTTGAAAGATAGTTGAAGAAGCAAAGGCCAGCTATTGCTGTAAGATTCTTGGGAGTTTTATGTAGGTTGGGTAAGACGAGGACAGAGACTCCCAAACTATAAAACTGTTAAGAAAATCTACAGTACCAGGGGTAGGTTGCCCCCCTATGAGCTGTTGGTCAGAGAGAGATCCTAGAGGTCCTCCGATTCACCAAGTCTATTGCCATTAATGATAGTTGTACACTAGAAAGGTTGGTAAGGCCATGTTGCTGAAGATACCACATGTTGTGAGCACGGGAGAAGAAGAAGAGATGGAACTGAGACTAAGCCAAAAAAAAAAAATTCCGTGCCATTGGATGGATGATGTTCATATTGCCAGAAGGCAATACAGATGTTTGGGGAAGAAAGGATCCCCTATAATTCTACTCAATGATGGACCCTGAGTGCTGCACACTATGGACATGCTAAGCAATACCTGCAAGTGCAATGATGGCTCGACCAACATACATACAACTGACAAATTTCTAATTGGATAAGACCCGCTCCTAGGGGTGGAACACACATCTGGTACTGTAGACCAGGCCAACACCCTGTGTCAAGAAATGCTACAGGCCCTAGTGGAGAAGCCATCACAAGTATACTGTTTAATGAATATAGTACACCTATTGGGATATCTTCTAGGCATCTGTATTTACATTCATGTTTATTTAAATGTATCTACTTTCCTCCATTTGTCTTTACAGTAAAAGAAACACCACTGAGATAGATCAGTAGTCACAGCTTAAAGATGACTAATGGGGAGGCCCAAGAAGCCACGATCTTACCATGATACAAGAGAGATCACCCTACATCTGTCACCCCCTCCAAGGCCAGGGACCTTAGCGGAAGATGGATGGGAAGATTGTAAGAACAGAGGAAAGGGGAGGAGTGTCTCCCAACTGGCTAGTTCCTCCAAGGGGCGGGGCCTGCCATGGGGTGTGGACTACTGAAGGGTAGCTGGGAGCCATCTTGGGACTGAAGCCATGAGCCAGGAAGAGCACACGTGGCAGCAGGTGTGGAGAGAGAGATGGCTCCAGCGCCTCACCCGCATGGATGCGAGAGGGGGCATTTACTGACCTGGGATGAGACTGCGGGCCAAGATGTGTGGGCGAAAGTTAACGGAGACTATGGGTGGGGCCATGGGAGCATCTGGTGGTGGGCTCTGAGCCATGGTGCAAGAGTGCTTATCTCTGTATAAGTTCCCCAATTTGCCCCCTCCCTACCCGAGGGCATGAATCATAATAAACTCACATAAAAATAGGTTATATGGTTTGCTTGATAGTGCAGGAGACCCAGAGGGAATTCAGACAACAGCTTCCCATTGGAAACCTGCCCACTTAGTTCATCTTTAAAAAAATAGTAAAGTGTGTGTGAGTATATGATGTGTGTGTATACACACGTACCACTGTGCATATGTAGAGGGCAGTGGACAACTTTGAGGAGTGGGTGCTCCCTTTCCACCTTTAGATGGATTTGAGGCATCAAATTCAGGTCACCAAGCTTTCCTGGCAAGCTCCTTTACCCACTGAGCCACCTTGCTGGTCCTTACTTAGTCTTTTAACTCTCCCAATGAATTCCTCTACTCAAACACGAAGAATCTTCTCCAGACTTCTCTTAACCCTTTCCTTTCACATCCTGTGTCATCTCTAGCCCTTTTGGAAGACAGAATTTCTGTTCCTTCAGTCATTCCTCCGCTCTTCTTGGCCCTCTTCCTCCTGAGAACTCCTTCTGCAGATTCAAAGCCACTTCTGTTAGGCCTGTTGAGAGCAAAGGGGTACAAATGTGAATCCATCCATTTCAGTCTTTGCAGATAAGGAACCCAGTCCCCAGGAAGTAAAGGTTGCCAGCTGAGGTCCTTATAAACAGAGGGAAACATCCCAAGTCAAGAATTGCTCTCCCAATTTCATTTGTTTTTCTCTATGACCTTCTGTAGATCAACTCAATGTAGTTTGCTGCCTTTCTATAGTTCTTGATTTCTCTTTATCATACCCAGCTCTTTCTCTTCCTTCGTTTGAAAACTTGCGATCTTCTATGAAGTGGAATTAGTGTTGGGCCATGGATGAACACTTACCTCCTTAAAGTCTTGTGTCTGAATGAAAAAAATCCCTGTGTATCATAATATTAATTCAATTATCAGTTTAAGTGCCATTTGTGAACAAAATACGATTCTTGAGAAAACCAATGCATTACATTTATTATGTCTTATTTAACTATAAATTCAAAATCTGCACTAGACTGATAGAAACAGAAGGAAGTAGAAGATAGATCTTTTTAAGGAAAATTTTGTTAAACTGAATCTATTGGATCTGCTTCAGTAAGACAACGTAATGAGGATGGTGTGACTATGGCATTAAAATAAACATTGGGCAAGAATTGGTATTCTGACTACATGTTAATATGGCATATCTAGTATCTGTATAATTTATTTCATGCTTGGGTGTACACACATAATTAAAGCATATTGAAGCAAATTATCGTAACTGATGCTCACAAATCACAGCAGTGTCAGGAAGTTGAAGTTGTGATTGTCTCATTCTTGAGATCTGTTGGTGGAGAGAGTAGTTGAGAATGCAGAGGAGTGTGGGTGTGAAGACATCGTAGAAAAGCCAAGACAGATGAATGCAGGGATTGGTCTGCCAAAGGGGGCAGTTCATCCAGTCAGACATGGTCAGAGCTGAGGACTTTCCAAACATTTGTGTTATAGATGATGAGACCACGCCCCACTGTGGTAGGAATATCAAGAAGAATCAAAAACAGAATGATGTGATTTCCTCAAGGACATGAGAGCAATTAAATACTGCTCCCTGGGGGTATGTAGATGATTTCTCTAGAGAAGGGGTTTCGTGAGCTTTGAGGGAAAGGGACAATAGGGTGGTGAGAGATGAGGCAGGCTTGTAAGACATAGAAGCATTGGGCTTTAATCAATTATTCCTAATGTTTAACCTGGTGCATACTAAGACTTCAGACTTTCCCTATTCTGTAAGGTGTACTGGTTTCATCTCTGTTGCTGTGATAAGGTACCCAACAAAAGCTGCTGAAGGGTCCATCAGAGCAGGAGAGTCAAAGGGGCACATCACATCCATAGTCAGCTCGTTTTACTCTCATATAGTCCAGGGCCCCACTTCCAGGCTGGTCTTCCCACATCAGTTAAGGTAAGCAAGACGGTAACCAAGACAATCCTGCACAGACATGTCCATAGGCCATCCTGATCTGCACAACTCCGCATTGGGACCCTCTTCCCAGGTGATTCTAGGTTGTGTCGAGTTGATGTTAGAACTATCATGAAAGTCACAAGCCAGCTGGCTACTGCTTCATAGACTGTTCTTGAAGATGGAATGGGCTGCACTGTAGGAGGAGAACACCGAGTTTAGGGAACTGAATCTTCGGAAATGAGTGGTAAGCATGCTTGCTTTTTGCTCTCAGAAAAATACAGTCTCTATATTCCAAAACTGTTCTAAAAAGATTAAAAAAAATTAGTTCATAAAAAAGAGTTCTGAAGAGATGCAGAGACATGATTCATGACTATAATGACTATCATGTTCCCCAATAGGCTTCAAGGAATACCTCAGAAATATGGGGACTTGAATCACTGTGGCAATACAGATATTATACATACATGTTATATATATATATGCATACAGAGAGATGCAAGCATAAAACTATGACATTGATTCTTAATAAACAGGTGAAGAAACAAAATAATTCTATATTTTAAGTGACGGGGTAATTTCTGAGCTGGAAAGAGTTAAAGCATAAATACCATTTCCTGTATTTTGTTTGTCATAGATACATACTTTAATTTTTTCTAAAGAGCATTGCTTATTTTTCTAATAATCTGCAAAGAAATTAAAGTGCTATTTTAAATAAATAATTTATTGAAATAGAGAGTTGAATTGCTTTCCTTCAACATGAGAACTTCTTTCTGGCAGAGCCTTGTAAGAAATATATAGGCTGACCAGCTCCAACCTTAGATAAGTCACTTATGAGTGCTTTGATTTTTTTCTTTTTTTCTTTTTTTTGTCTTTTTTGAGACAGGGTCTCCTGTAGCCTCAGCTGTCCTGGAACTCACTATGTAGACCAGGAACAGAAAAGAAACATTCACGGCACATCATAGTTAAAACACTACATGTACAAAACAAAGAGACAATTCTGAAAGCTGCAAAAGAGAAACAACAAATCACATATAAAGGAAAATTATGTGTATGAGTGTATTGCCTGCATGTAGGTAAGTGCACCCATGTCATGCAATGCCTGGGGAGGACAGAAGAGGCTGTCAGATCCCCTGGAACTGGAGTTACGGACAGTAGTTAGCTCTCATGTGGGTGCTGGGATTCAAACCCGGTCTTCTGCAAGAACAACCAGTGTTCTTAACCACTGAGCCCTCTCTCCAGCCTGAGTGCTTTGATTTTTACTTCTGTTAAACCAAACTTAGACCAAGTGACTAAAAAAACCCTTCCTTTTATAAATTTAAATTCTGGATTTCAGGAAGAGGAAGTTAGGTCATCCACTAAGTACAACTTCTGTGCTGTAAGAATTATAACACTGAACTTTTAAGACTGGGAATTTTCTTAGTTTTCGTCAAGGATTTTGACTTAGGTAACCTGCATTCCTACAATGACACAGAGTTCAAAGTAAATGCAGAGAAATTGTGTTCTATTCCAGGTTTCTGGGATCTTCCAATCTTCCTATGATAGCTTTTCTCTATGTTAATAGCAGCTTTTAAGGGATCAGGTATGGATTTTAGATTTGACATGTTTCTTTCCATCTTTTTTATGGATTTATGAAAAAGAGAAAAGAAAGAAGAAGGAAAAAGAAAAGACGGCATAATCCCAATCATGCGAGAGGAGATAAACTTAAGTGTGAGTTAGAAGATGATGAAGCCACTTGGGGCTGATTCTATGTTCTTCCAGGTTCCCTCTCTGTGGCTATCAAAGGGCCTGCTAGTTAGCTTTCTTAGAGGAAACAAAAAGAAGATACAGATAGTGAGGTTGAAAGGGCGGGATTGGGACTGACTCCATGTCTATTGTCAGAGCTAAACGTTTCAGTATAGGAGTGTGTGCTTGTGTATGGCTGTGTTTTCTTGTGTCTTTGTGGCTCCTCCATGGGAAAATGACTTATTCAGCCCCCCCGACCCTAACCCGAAATTTGAATTACCTTCATTTTGCCTCTATTTCCAAACTTTTTTAGTGCATGGCTCTTTCTTTGATGGAAGAGTAAGTGAATTTTTTCTTTCTTATACAGGGTTACACAAGGTCATTTTCTTGTAAGTATATAAGATGCTTTGAGCATACCCCCATCATACATACTTCTCTTTCCCTCTCCCCCATCTCCTCCATTAGGGTCTGTTGTTCCTCTGACAGTTTCTTTTCTAATTTCACATCATTACATAAATCAGTACATAATATTTAAGTGTCTATGACGTCTAAGATCCACAACCGAGAGAAACCATATTTGTCTTTCAGAGACTGACAATTCACTTAATCTGTCTTCTATTGTATCCATCTTTCTTTTTAAAAAATATTTTCTTTATTAATTTAATTTTTATTTTATGTGTATGAGTGTGTTGCCTGCATGTATGTAAGTGCACTCATTTTGTACAGTGCTGCTGAAGGCCATAAGAGGGTGTTGGATCCCCTGGAACTGGAGTTACAGACGGTTGTTAGCTGTCCTGTGGGTACTAGAATTTGAACCTGGGTCCTCTGTGAGAGCAGCCAGTGCTCCTAACCTCTAAGCCATCTCTCCAGCATTGCATCCATCTTTCTTCATAACTTAACTCTTCCTTAAGGCTGAAAAAATTCCATTGGGTATATAAATTATATTTTCTTTATCTCTTCCTCTGTAGATATTTCCCAAGTTGGTTCCATAACTTAGTTATTTTGACTAATACTGCAATAATCATTTCTTAATTTTCTACTTGAGAAAAATGTCTGCCAGCTCAGCAAAGTGCTCTTCTCCAGGGTGCATATTTCATTATGCTGGTCCATGGTTCAATGCCCCTCCCCATGTCCATAAGTGATCAGCTGTTTCTGCAACGATTGTGCAGGCTTGTGAACATTGACTCTAGTCTCATTTATTTTGCTATTAACTATATCAGCAAGAATTTGGGGAAAGTGATCATTTGTTAATGGTATCATTGTGAATAAGATATTAACAACTACTACGATAGCTAACATTTCTGGATGATCCATCTTCATGGTACTGACCTCAGATGACGTACATAACCTTTTACAGTATCTGATACTGTTCATCTATTATAAAGAAACTGAACCCTGAATGAAGGGTTAAGAAATATTGTAAACAGGAAATGACATGTCCTTAATGGTAATGTTTTTACAAGCAAAAGGCTTATTCCTATATCCTTATGGGAAAAGCTTCTAACGATGGAAGGGCTTTGCAAATGATCCACTAAAAGGCAATTTCTGTGAAGGTACTTCAAGGAT
This sequence comes from Nannospalax galili, assembly GCF_000622305.1. Taxonomy (NCBI): domain Eukaryota; kingdom Metazoa; phylum Chordata; class Mammalia; order Rodentia; family Spalacidae; genus Nannospalax; species Nannospalax galili. The sequence continues at coordinate 2,752,030 of NW_008360319.1, read as the reverse complement.
TCATCACATGTCATTGGAATCCCACAGACTATCAGGATTTATCCCCCTCATCTGCAAAATGGTACAAATATCTTCATTTTCTCTCATCATCTCCAACTGGAAAAGAAACAGAATGCCATTTATTTGGCTTATTAGTTGAAGTTTTACTAGCAAAGAGAACGTTACAAGAATTTCACATGACACAGTCATTAAAGTTTGGATTCTGGAGTTTAAGAGCCTAGATTTATATCCCAAACTTTTGCTTAATTTTCAGTGCCTTCACGTGATCATGTGTTATGGGGTCGCGGGGATCTCGGAGTGCCAGCTGCTGGGCGTGGCGCTGGTCTCCCGCGGGCCGCGTTGCTGAGGCTCTCTGCTACCGGGGCTGGCGGCTCCATGAGTCGTGGTTTACGAAGAGACAGCTCTCTCTGGGAAGACTGGATTGTAGGCAGTAAGACACAGAACTCAGCTCAGTCATACTCAGTGGCCCTTTATTCAGTGACTCAGCTAGGCTCCAAGTCTTAGTGATCCAGCTCCGATTATTGAGGGGAAACCAGGATATTTTATACTATGGGGGTGGTAGTAAAAACCTTAGCTGATAGGTACTCCTGAAATGCTTCATTTACATAGGGCGGTGGGCTTCTATCAGGAGCCAGAGGCCATGTTTCTGTGACGGCTACTTCAAAGATGAGTCAGGAAGATGCTGGGAAGGCACCCTGCTGATAAAAGGAGTCTCTGCATATGAACGCCGAGCCCCGTGGGCTATCCGGACATGGAGAGACTGCTACCTTACACAGCAGGGGTCCCCAACAATGTGTGAAATACAGATAATGGTAGCGCTTAACTCCGTATGTCCCGTAGTCTACAGTTCAGTGGTTTGTAGCACGCAGTGCGATCTGTCACCATTGTGCTGTCATAGCCTGCTTGTTACACACACTCCAAGGAAACTCCATATGCATTAGCAATCCTTCCTTCCATCATCTTGTCTTCCTTCCCTCCCTCCTTCTTCCCTCCCTCCCTCCCTCTCTCACCCCGTCTTTGTCTCTGTCTCTGTCTCTCTCTTTCTCTCTCTCCCCTGCTTCTGTTTAGGACAGGTTCTCACTTTGTAGCCCAGGCTGTGCTAGACTTTCTTTTGTGATCCAAAGTGGCCTCAAATCTAAATGATCCTCCTGCCTCTGAGTATTAGGATTATAGGCACGAGCCACTGTGCTGAGCTAGCAGTTACTACTTATTCCCCACTTTGCTCTGACTTCTGGTAGCTAGGAGTTTGCTTTATTTCTCTGTAGACTGGCCTATTTTGGACATTTCCTAAATGGAATCGTTAGCATGTTTCTGTCAGTGTCTGTTTTCACTCAGCATAGAACTTTTTCATACATGTTCCTGTTGTGTCTGCCAGCCGTCTGTTTCTTTTTTTATGGCTGGGTCATATTCTTCCGTATGAATATCACACTTTGTTTAGTGTTATCTCTTGATGGGCTGTTGAATTTTCCCCTTATTTTACTTTATAAGGAATATTTCCGTAAACGTTGTGTATGGATTTTATATGGATATATTTTTAATTCTGTTTGTATAAAACTTAGAGTGGAATGGTGGGTCCAAGTTAAATTTTAAGTAACAGGCAGTTTTGCAAAGTCAACTCATTATTTTGCACTCTTGTCAGAAATATATGAGGATTCCAACTCTGTGCTTGTCAACAGTTGCAATTATCTGTTCCTCTTATAGGTGTGAAGAGTTGTCTTGGTTTTGATTTACATGTTCCTACTGTCCAAAGATGACAGCATCCTCTCAAGGACTTACTGTACTTTTGCATAACTTCTCTGGAGAAATATCTGTTACCATTCTTTGCTCATTAAAAAAAAAGTGGTTTATTTGTCCTTACAGTGTTGAGTCATGAGTTCTTTATATATTCTTGGGGCTGGAGAGGTGGCTCAGCAGTTAAGAGCACTGGCTGCTCTTGCAGAGGACCTGGGTGAAATTCCCAGTACCCATATGGTGGCTAACAACCATCTGTAACTCCTGTTGCATGGTACACTTACATACATGCTAACAATATATTCATACACATAAAATAAATTATAATAAAATAACAAAATGATAAATAAATAAAATAATAAATTAAAATGATAAAATATCAAAAAGAATTCTTTATATATTCTGGATACAAGCCCCTTATTATCCTATGACTTGAAATGCTTACTCCCATTCTGTTGGTTATCATTCTAAAAACTTAATCTAAAAGGTTTTATGTGCGTGTAAGTATGTGCACTATGCATGCCTAGTGTCTGCAGAAGGATGAAGATGTTAGATCCCCTGGAACTGGAGTTGCGGATAGTTTTGAGTTGTCTTGAGGGTGCTGGGAACCGAACTCCTGTGCTCTGCAAGAGCTACAGATGCTCTTAACCATGAGCCATCTCTCTGGTCCCTCCATAGGTCTGTCTCTTTTCTTTCTTGATACAAGTTTTTGAAGCACCAAAGTTCTTAATTTTGATGAAATCTAATTTCTTTATTCTTTTCTTTTGTTGCTTGTATTTTTGCAGTCACATCTAGGCACTATCACCCAATCCAAAGTTCTGTAGATTTCCTTCCTTAACTCTGATATTAAAGTCTTTGATTCATTTTATAGTTAATTTGTATGTCATGGGTGCATATCTAACTTAATTCTTGTACATGTGGATGTCCAGTCTCATAACAGTATTCATTTAAAACACTCTTCTTTCAGCACTGAATTATCTTGGCAGTCATTTAGAAAATCAACAGACCATAAACTTAATGACTTCCATGATTTATTTTTTAGATAATCTTATTTGATCTATACTTCTGTCCCACACCAGTACCATATTCTCTTGATTGCTGTAGTTATGTAGTTAGTAAGTTCTGATGTAAGAAAGCATGAGCCCTCCAACTTTGCTATTCTTTCCAAAATTGTTTGGTAATTCTGGGCCCATTGAATTTCCAAACGACTGTTATGATCAGCTTATCAACTTTCATCAAAAATGTCTCCTGTGAGATTGACTGGATTGCATTGAATATATAGATCAAGTTGGGGAACATTTTCCATTTTATATAAAACCAATCAGTTCATGGCGCAAAATGTCTTTGTATTTCATTTTAATTTACTTCAATAATTTTGGAGTTTTCAGTCTTGAACTTAGTTTTGTGGAATTTATCCCCATTTGTCTTTGAATATAAAAGATGCTTTTGTAGATTCCATATTTCTGGATTATATGTTCTGTTTTGGTGTTTTTGAGATAAGGTTTCATGTAGTCCAGGTAAGTTTGGAACTCATATGCAGTTAAGGCTGGCCTTCACCTAGTGACCTCCTGCCCCTAGCTCTCAAGTGTTGGGATGATAGGCATGTGCCATCACTCCTGGATCTAGATCACGATATTTTATAAACTCATTCCTCCAATGTCTGTTTTTGATTGAGTTATTAAATTAATTTGCCTTATTGCAATTACTGGTAAAGCAGGACTTCAATCAGTATTTTGGAATTGGTTTTTATAATTCCTCAACTATTTCATTACTGCTTGATTGCTTTAAGTTGAAGCTCATTTGCTCAAAACTTAACTCCTGTTGCAATTGTGTAATTAAGAAATATGGCATTTAAAAGGAGATTTGGTCATAAAGTCTCTTCCTAGATGAAATGATATGTTGTTGTTTTGGCAGTGTGAACTTCTAAAATAAAAATGAGTTTGTCCTGATTTTCTCTGTCACGTGCTGTCTTGTCATGTGAATGAATACCATCTGCCAAATTATGATGCAGCCAGGTGGCCCTCACCGGATTCGTCCTTCTGGTTTTGGAACCCCCAGATTCCACAGCTAAGAACCAATCAATTTCTTTCTTTTATAAATTTCCCAGGCTGTGCTATTTCTTTATAACAGCAAAATGGACTAAGACCCAGGCCTTCACAGGTTCCGATGGAAGAGCAGAAGACTTCCGTGTGTGAGGGGTTGCTTTACTCTGTTCCTTACAAGAGTCTGTGTGCCTGTGTCTTCACAGCTTGATCATGACATCTTAGGTGTGGGCTTCTGTGAGTTTTCTCACATGCTGTATGTTGAACACCTTGGGTAGATATAGTTTTTTCCAAAATATTTTGAAGTTTTGAAAAAGTTGTTTGTTTCAGTATCCTTTTAGCCTGTTTTTCCCTCTTCTGTGTTTTGAGGGTTCTGATACCAGCATGTTGCTACATGTGACACTATCCTGCAGGTCTCTCAGGCTTTCTTAATTTTTCAGACTGAACCCCTCAGGTAACCTGTTTTTAAGTTTGCTGGCTCCTTTCCCTGTCAAATCTGATTTTTTAAAAATTAGATTTCATTTAGAAAATTCTTGTTTGGTTCATTTTAAAATAATTATTATCTACATATTGATAGTCTATTTCATGAAACATTTTTCTCAGACTTGCCTTTTAAAAAAAGTCGTGGCTTCATTTATTTCTCTGAATATATTTAGGCTAATTTAAATTGTCCAGTGAGTTCAGTATCTGGGTTTCTTTGGTGATGGTTGCTGTGGACCTCCTTTTCCTTCTGTATGGGCCATACATCCTTGTTTCTTTGCATATTTTGTTGAAAAGTGGGCATTTTAAAGAACACGTGGCCCCTCTAGAACTCACACTCTTTGCTAATGGGTTCGCCTTTGCCATTGTTCTGCTTAGTCACTTTCTGAAGTAATTCTTTTTTAAAAATACTTATTTTATTTTTATCTATGTATATGTATATATGTATCTGTGTATGTGTATATAAATATCCATGAGGGTCATGGAAGCTGAACTTACAGGTGGCTGTGAATCAGCTGATATGGGTGCTGCGAATGGAATTTTGATTCTCTTCTGAGTCCCTCAAACTAATTCTTTAAAATGCACATTTTACGCCAAGAGCAGCCATTTGAATTGCTGCTTGGTTATTTCAGTGTTCAGATAATGATAGGACAGTGGTTTTTCTTAAATGCCTAGATTTAGTAAGTTTCCCAGCCTGTGCCGAGGGACTCTGCAAACGTTGAGGTGAATTTAATATTCACACAATGTGGTCCTTTGTATTGATTGCCAACTTGACAGGCTCCTAGGGTTACCTTGGAGATAAATCTCTGAGTGTGTCTGTGAGGGATTATCTAGATTATATTAATTGAGGTGGAAAGCTCCATACTAACCGTGGGTGACAGCATTCCATAGACTGACTAGGGTCCCAGACTGAATAAAAAGAAGAAATGGAAGTGAGCACCAGCATTCATGGCTCTTCCTGTCTGGGCACATCCTGACCAACTCCGCGGTCTTCAGCATAGACGGCGGCATGAACTCGGGAACATTTCAGGTCATTCGTATGACCTGTGCATTTCCTTCTAGATTACCAGGGGCACAGCAGAATTCTTCTGTTTCCATGGCATCGTGTTCCTTAGGTTTCCTTCTTAAGTTCTCTGGTTATCTCATTTTTGCCCCATTCTTGTTGCTTTAGGAAGCTTCAACATAAAACAATCATGGCTGATTACTTTTGACAGATTCTCCCTGGAACATGCTTTTCCCAGTCAGCATGCACTGGCGTTAGTCACAAAGGCGACCTTGTGAGTGAGGATTTCCAGGGAACCAGGAGGCAAATAATTAAGATACTGAGAACAATGCTCCTGGAGAGTTCCAAATCCATTCCGCCTCCTTCAGGACTTGGATGATTATTTTGTTGCAAAGATATCGATTTTCAAGGCTACTGAGAAACTAATGAGAGGGAATGTGTAAAATAAAATTAAAATGGCATAACCCTGATATTAGCCTTACCAAGACTTAGCCGTTTTCTGAGGCAACCCCCTTTAACTGTTGTGAGATTGACTAATTCAGAGTTTTGAAAATTATGACTTGACTTTTTTTCAAGTGTTCTCATGGCTTCTATGAAGGAGTGGGTTCTCAGAGGTTTATTCTCCATCATTCTGGTTTATTTGGCTTCATTATTTTATAAAATACATATATACGTTAATAGATATGTACTGGTGACAGTGCATGGGGCATAGTAAATAGTAAATGCATAGAAAATTACATTTAGTGAATTCATCTCTAGTTCAGCCATTCTAAATCTGCTGATGTAGAAAAGAAATGATGTTTTTTCTCATTTATAGAAATAATCTATTACTAACCCACAAGTTTCATAAGGCTCAACGATAGCTCCCAGACTTTTATTTTGGTTGAGGACCATTATGTAAACAGGAACCTCTTAACTTCTTGCCGTATTTCCCATGGAGACCTTCCCACTTCACACAGTTAAGATTTCCAACCTGACAAAACCTTGCTCCAGAGCCTATATGCTAAGCTGTCTCCACTAATCGGTGTACAGTTTACGGCTTTCTATTGAAAGACCTCAGAAATGAAAGTGAATGTGTGGTGAGAATATCAATCCTAAACACACATAAACTGGACCCAGTAAGCTGTGTGTACATATGTGCATATATGTATACATCTACATGTAGCAGAGAAGAGGTCCTGAAATGGAGAGGGAGTCAGGGCCTGGCAACAGAGGAGTTGGAGGGGAGAGGGGGAAGGACAGAAATCACATAAATACAATATATTCATATATGAAATTCTCAAGGAATTAAAAGAGAGAATAATATAAATTGTGCCATAGTAAATTAAAAGCTACAAATAAATTAAGAGTTTTTGTTCATGTAGGGGCATAGCTCTTTGCTGTTGCTTCATTTGGAAATATGCTTTTGTCTTATTGTAAATGGGAAATGTGATTTGCTTGTTTAAACAGTTAATGTATAAAAGCACATTTTATGGGAAAATAAAAGCTAACAGAGCGTTATTCATTTGCTCCTATCTTTCTCCGTCTGGGAGGGGAGGCTGGCAAATGACTAGCATGCAAGTGTGCACTTGACGATGCCATACAACGTTGCATTGATTGAAGATGCTGAATTCGCTGAACATACAGGTCCTTGGGATGCAGAATATTATTTGATGATGATGATGATTGTTTCCCTCACAGTTGTTTGTATTTTCCCCAGTTCCTGGCTCCAGACTCACTAATTAGCTAGTTTTATATTTAAATAAAGACCTAAGTGTTCTGAGAGAGATACAGAAAGATGACTTACACAGCAGGCCATTGGCACATCACATCTGATTGGATACAAGAAACCCTGTTTTCTATGCCACTGTTGTATTTATGGTCTCACTACACACACACACACACACACACACACACACACACACACACACACACGCCCCACATAAAATAAGGTCTTACTTTATCATGGCTCTTTGTCATTCTTTGAAGAGCTGAGCTTTGCTTTCATTTATTTTTCAACTAAGAACTTTATGGATTGGAGAGACATTACACATTGATTACACATGGGCATCTTACATGTGGGATGTGCCAATTTCACTGAAACTAAGCAACACAATATGCACAATACGTCAGTAGTTAGAGACAGGTAAACATTTGGGTGAAAATACATCCTCAATAATCTTCCAGAAGAACACTAGGATCTTTTAAAATGTGCATTGTGGTGCTGTCTTTAAGAAGTCCTTTGTAAGGTTGTGATTTAGAAATACGAAGCCCTGCTTTTCCTACATGAGTGTTCAGATGCCTTTTTACTTTAATGTCCTTCTTGTCTGACTGATTCAATAGTATTTTTAGAAAGTGGGATGGTTACTTTTAGTTCTCACCTTGACACAACCTAGAATCATGTGGGAAGAGAGTCCCAGAAAAGGATTTCCTAAATTAGTTTGGCCTGTAGACCAATGTGGTTAATTGAGGTGGGAAAACCCACCCTGAATGTGGGCAGCACCATTTCATGGGCTGGGCCAGGAACAGAGCAACAGTGTAAAAAGTGAGCCCAGCAGGTAAGCATGCATGCATTTATTTCTCTCTGTAGGTGTGATATGACCAGCTGCTTCAGGTTCCCAAGTCTTGACTTTCCCACAATGATGGATAAAATAAACCCTTTCTCCCCTAAGTTGCTTTTTGTCGGGGTGTTTATCACAACAACAAAAATGAAACTAAGACAGAAAGGACTTAGGTGAACTTATGCATGAACACAAGAAAGCCTGTAATTTTGATGCAGCAAGAAACCAGAGAGGTAAGATGAAATCTCAACATGGTTTGAAACTGTATTTCCCCGATGACTAAAAACGTTGAACATTTAAAAAAAGTATTTCTCAGCCATTTGTGTTTCATCCTTAGAGAACTTCTTCTTCGGCCCCTTGCCCCAGTTTTTAATTGGGTTGTTGGTTTGTTTTGTTTTGTTTTGAGGATTTTTATTTATTTAGTGTGTGTGTGTGTGTGTGTGTGTGTGTGTGTGTGTGTGTTCTAGATACTAATACTCTGTCAGAGGTATAGCTGGTAAATATTTTTTCCCCATTCTGTAGGCTGTCTCTTCACCTGAATGAGGCTGTCTGCTGATGCACAGAAACTTTTTAGTTTCTTATGGTCCCATTTGTCAATTGTTGAACCTGATGCTTGCACTATAGGAGTCCTGTTCAGAAAGTCCTTTCCTGTACCTATAGGTGCCAATGTATTCCATACTTTCCCCTATCTGATTCAGGTCAGGGAATCCGGTCTTATGTTGAGGACCTTGATCCGTTTGGAGTTGAGTTTTGTGTATGATGAGAGATAGGGATCTGGTTCATTCTTCTACATGCCCTTGTCCAGTTTGACCCTCACCATTTGTGGAACATGCTGTCTTTTTCCAGTGTGTATTTTTGACTCCCTTGTCAAAATCAAGTGGCTGTAATGTGTGAATTTAAATCTGGGTCCTCAATTATATGCCATTGATCAATTTGTCTGTTTTAAGGTCCACTTCCTAGGATGGAACCCACACCTGATGCTGATGTCAGGCCTAGGAATCTGATGCTAGACAGGTTACAGCAGAGGGGAAAACCTAATAGTAGTTTTTTAATAAATAGTTATTGTATTAAACTGATTCTTAATGACTTATTGTTTTACCTATAGATTATTGAATCTCTCGACTCTCACCAGAGAAATTTCCTTATCCAACAGATGGTGATTAGCACTGAAATCCACAATGGACCAGTATGCAGAGAACAAGAGGCTACAGAATGCTTATCCCTGAATAGGACATCTATATCAAACTTCTGCCTCCCAAGGCTCAGGGATCATTATGGAAGAGGGGGCAGAAAGACTGTAAGAGCCAGAGGAGGTGGATGACCACAAGGAAACAGAGTTTTCCAGACAGCTGGTCAGTTACTCATATGAACTAACAGCAATGGTGAGAGCACGCATGCGTCCCATGAATGCTTGAACCTGAAAAAAAAATCCCAGCATGGACATGAGGAAGTAAGAAGCGACCCCACTTAAGGAAACTGTGGCAACAGATGGCTGTGGGGAGGGAGAGAGACAGTCTCTTTCAAGCATGAGATTCTTGGTAGGTTAATCGGGCTCCAATAGATGGATCTACACTGAAAGACATTTGGAGACACAAATTAAACTCTATAGGATATATACACACACAATTGTGTGTGCGTGCGTGTGTGTGTGTGTGTGTGTGTAAAACGGAGTACATTAAATTGGGCAGGAGGCAGTAAGGAAATGTGGGGATGGGGAGGGAGTCTAAACTGCATCAAATTAAATTGTATGAAAGTTAAAAAAATCAAGAAGAAGAAGAGGATGAGGAGGAGAGGAAGTGGAGGCTGCCTGCCTACTTACTGGCTGGCAAAGTCCCCCTCCCTGCCATGGCACTCTCACAAGTACCATAGTATTGCTTTAATTCTGAGTATATAGTCTCTAACTTTCACAAAAATTTACAGTAACTTAAACATGTCATTTAAATGATAGATTTTTTTTTTTTTTTTCGGAGCTGAGGACCAAACCCAGGGCCTTGCGCTTGCTAGGCAAGCTCTCTACCACTGAGCTAAATCCCCAACCCTAAGGATAAATTTTTAAAAAATATTTTATTATTTTTATTTTATGTGTATGAATATATTGCCTGCATGTATGTGAGTGCACCCATGTTTTGCAATGCTCTTGGAAGCCAGAAGAGGGAGTTGTATTCCCCTGGAACTAGAGTTATAGCCAGTTGCCACCTGGGTTCTGGGAATCAAAGCCAGTGCTCACCTCAACCATTGAGTTGTCTCTCCAGCCCCTAAAGGATAGATTTTAAAACACTTGCTTATCGAGAGGACTCCCCTCCACCCAAATATTGAATAATTTTTGAAGAGTTCTAAATTCATGAAAGAATAATTGATTGACCAAGTTAATTACAAATTAAAAAATCTTGTAAGCAACTGAAAAAACTTTCTATGAAATGTGAAATAAAAATCAATCAAATGCATACCGTAGCCTTGCTACCTGTGACTGATACTTGATGTCGTTTTATGGAAAAATAATATTCAATAACTTTCCTTTAAAATTTTTTTCTGTTTCTTCTACTCCCTTTACATATTACAAGCAGTATACAATAACACAGAAGTTGTTTATGTCATTTCCACTACCTTCCCTTATCTCTAGATGTGAAAGTTTAGAGTGAAATTTCTCAGACTTGAAATATAAGAAGATGGAGGCAGGTAGGCAAATGTAGACATTTTGTAGTTCTAAAAACAAATTAACAAGGAAAAATCCTTATTAAATTGGGAGGCACCAGACCCAAACAGATGCAAAACATATACTTCATATACATGAATTGATACAATGTGGGGTTTTTCTGTGCATGTATTCACTTGTGTGTTTGATAGGATGCAAGTTGGGGGCCAGGAAAATAAAGAGGATGATGGTATTAATTACCTACCTTGTTACTATGATAAAATACCAGACTGAAGCAACTTAAGGGATAAGGGTTTATTTTGGCTCAGAGACAACAGTCCATCATGGCAGGGAGGGCATGGTGACTGGAGTGGTTGATCTGCGACAAATGGGGCAGGATGTGCTTTCTACAGATTGCTTTCATCTTTGGGGAAAGAACAGAGAGATCTGAGCTCAGAACCAAAAATCTATACCACCTTCAAAGCACACCATTGGTAACTACCTCTGCTAGCTAGGCCTGGATCTCAAAGATTCCACAGTCTCTCAAATTATGATCCTCATCTGGGTACCAAGCGTTCAAACCCATGAGCCTCTGGGGGACATTTCAGATTCAAACCATAATAGTCAGGAACTAAACTAAACATGAGGTGTGGGTGATAATTGTTTTATAAGCTAGAGAAATATGCAGAGTCAGCACCAACAATTGTGATGGCCATTTACACTATGTCTTTTTGGGAGTTTAGGGTTTCTATGAGTAGACACGAGATTATGTAGTTTTAGTATGTATAACATACAGTAAAGATTATAATTGCTGATTAAATCTTAGAAATGAGTGACTTAAAAGGGGTCATAATATACTAATGGACATGGACAGTGTGTATTTGAGGAATACTGTCTAGACTGTCACAGACTTGGGAGCACCCCAGTGCATTATGGAGCCCAAGTTGTTTGAATACAAAAGAAGTAAAAGAGCTCATCCATTTCAGTTTCAAAGCTATAATCTTAGACATCTAAGATTATAAAACTAGACAAAAAGAGAGAACTTCCTATCTTGCCTTTATTTATCCTACAAAATTAGTGAATCTATAGCAACCAGCAAGCTTAGAAGAAGAGAGTTGCCTCAAGGGAGTTCCCAGTAGCAAAGCTCAAACCTTTGAAGTCTTTTGATTGTTTTCGAGGCTGTTATGAACAAGGTCAGCATTTTGCAGCCTGATTTGGTAGTAACTTGAACTCCCTTGATAAATAAATAGATGTTTAGAGGTGAAAGTCTAAGAATTCTATGGACCAGAAGTCTTGAAAAGAGACATTTTATATTCCCATGGGATAGAGTTGCAGCTCACATTAGGAAAATAAAGGTGCCGAAGGGCACTGTAATAAGGAGCGTTTAATACTGCTCTCATGTCCCCAAGTGTTAGGCCTTTTTCCCTGACTGACTGAACTGCCTGCCTCCTTCTCTCTATCTCTCAAGCTAGTTAATTTGTCACTGCAAGTCTTACAGAACACAACTGTGGAATGGTCGGTTGAAGGAGAGAGAGGAGAAAAGGCAGTATTACTGAAATGACCACTTAGGGCTGGAGAGATGGCTCAGCAGCTAAGAGCATGTACTGCTCTTGCAGAGGACACAAAGTGGGTTCCCAGCACCCACTGGGCAATTCAAAACTGCCTGTAACTCCAGCTCCAGGTGACCTTCCACCCTCTTCTGGTCTCTGTGGGCACTACATTCGTGTTCACAAACCCACCAACAGATATACACATAATTTAAAAAGTAAACTCTTCAAAATGAATAGTTTAGTTAGCAAATAAATAGATTCATCAGTCTATAATTCTAATTGCTATCCATAATTAGGTCCAGATTTACACTTGACAGAAGGCTGAGGATTTTAAGATCTTTTAATTCTTTCACATCATGAGAGAATATCCTGGACTGGAACTTTTCTGTTTTGTTTTGGAGTATTGGTCACACTAGTACATATGTGTGTAAAATGTATCCAGAGAGACACTGGAGAGTTTGCATTTCATTATATATAATTGTTACTTCACTTAACAGAAATAAAACAAAACCAAAAACAACCCCCCCCCAAAAAAACATCACCACCAACAAAAATCCCCACAGCATTCACTGTAGCTTCTTTTTTAAAAATTTTATTTATTTATTATTTTTATTTTATGTCTATGCATGGATTGCCTGCATGTAGGTAAGTGCACCCGTGTTGTGCAGTGCCGGCGGAGGTCAGAAGAGGCTGTCGGATCCCCTGGGACTGGAGTTATGGACAGTTGTTAGCTGCCATGTGGGTGCTGGGAATCGAACCCGGGTCTTCTGCAAGAACAACCAGTGTTCTTACCCACAAGCCATCTCTCCAGCCCCTCACTGTAGCTTCTTAATGCTTGCTACATGAAAAAAGTGGGACTTAAAGGACTGGCTGAGTAGCTCAGTGGGTGGAGCCATGGCCCATGTGCACAAGGCCTTGGGTTGGATCTGCAGCACTGCGAAGGAATGCACACACCAGGGACTGAGATGCTGAAATCTCTAGGGTCCGATCACATCTTTGTGTTGGACCCAGGACGGAGATGGAGACTTTGGAAATCTATTTCAAGGCCTATATCCCGAGTCTATTACTGATCTTGTTTTCCATAACCCTGGAAATCGCTTTTTCAGGTACCTACCAAATAAACTATCCCCAATTATGATTCTTAATTTTCAAAATTAAAATTATTTGCTTATCTATCTGTGTGTTTGTAGGTGGGTGCACAGGTTCCATAGTGTGTATGCATGTGCAGGTTAGAGGATGACATAGCAGTTGGCTCTCTTCTACCTGTGGTTCATAGGGACTGAATTCACACCTCAGGTGTGATGGTGTTAAGCGCCTTTACCTGAGAAGCCATCTCATCTGTCCACTATATCTCATTATTATCTTCAAAGGGAAGCCATCAGTATCCTTACCAATGTGTGTTTGAATACAGGTTGGTCTATGGTCAATGGTCCTGTGGAATAACCAGTCAATTTATCAGGACCCTATATACCAAGCATCAATTCTTAATATTTACTTCTTTAAAGACAGTTTTTCACTTTGACATTTTTTGCTTAAATGTCTACACTTCCATGTTTACTTTTCAATATTGCCTTAGGCACATAGCCTCATTCAAAACGTTTGTTACTTTGCTCTTTTTTGTCAAGCTAATAGATCTTCATTAAGATAACAAGTGGAATGAAAATGCGCATATGGACCTGGTGTTTGTGGTGCAAACAGCCAGTTAAAGGAATCTTTGGAGAAATGAACAAGTAAGGATGTATCTAATCATTCCATGCTTGAAACATATGGCATATGCTGTCTTGGTGCCTCATGCCTGTAATCTCAGCACTTGAGAAGCTGAGGCAGGATTGGCATGAGTTTGAGTCTGGGCAAAGCAGAGACCTTGTCCCAACAAACAAACAACCAACCAAACAAACAAACAGAAATATACAGGTTAGCCCTTGTTTTATTGATGAGGTATAGAGTATGATTCCACATGCTTAGTATTCTAAAGTATGGTTTTGTAACTAAACAATTATTTGAGAAAGGAGATAAACTTAATATTTCAAAGTCTCTTGTATCTTGATAGTAATTGAATATTGTCCTGATGCCCACTAAACATAATATAAATTTGCAGAAAGAATTATACATCAATATACTTATAGATACTTTAGTTAAAAAAAGAGAGAGTAGGGGCTGGAGAGATGGCTCAGTGGTTAAGAGAACTGACTGCTCTTGCAGAGGACCCGGGTTCAATTCCCAGCACCCACATGGCGGCTATGAACCATCCTTAACTCCAGTTCCAGGGGAAACCAAAGACCTCTTCTGACCTCCATGGCATTGTGTGGCATGGGAGTACTCACATACATGCAGGCAATACATGCACACACATAAAATAAAAATAATAAATAAAATATTAAAAAAAAGAGAAAGTAAATCAGGCATGGTGGTGGCACATGCTTTTAGTCCCAGCACTCAGGAGACAGAGGCAGGTGGATCTTTGTGAGATGGAGATCAGCCTGGTCTACATAGCGAGATCCAGGCCAACTGGCGCTATAGGGAGACCCTGCCTCAAAAAGACCAAAAATAATAAAAATAAAATAAAATGAACAAATAAATAAACAAATTAGAAAGAGAGGGGCTGTAGAGATGGTCCAGCAGTTAAGAGCACTGACTGTTTCTGCAGATGATGTAAGTTTGATTCCCAGCACCCACATGGTGGCTGGGAATCAACCATTTGTAACTCTAGTTCTGGGGAATCTGATGCCCTCTTCTGACCACCAAGAGCATTGCACAATGAGACATGCAGGCAATACATCCATACACATAAAATAAAAATTAAAATAAGTTTAAAAGTGAAAAAGAGAAAGTGTTGGTATAATTGAAAAGTATGCTACAAGAGGACAAAACTGTGCTATTTCCTGGAGTTTATAAAAAACTTTTAAATTACATTTTAATTTATGCATTGTGTATGTATATCACACATCTAGCAGGAGTTGGTTCTTTCCGTCCATCACAGGGGTTCCAGTGATCAAACTCAGGTTATCAGGCTTGGTGGCAAGTGCCTGTACCCAATGAGCCATCTGGAGGGTCCTAATTTTCTTTTTAATGGAGTCTTCTGGATCCCTCTATCATTTTGTTTAGATAACCACAGAACGTAGAAAACCTATGGTGCTATTGCTGCATAACATTCCGCTATTACTGGTATATACACATATACATACATGTACACACACATACATATACAAATTATATTTGTACATATATTTTGGAATTTAAAAAATTTAGTTGTGCTATCAACTTTGCAAAAAAAAAAAAATTCCAGTTTACCATGTTGAGGTGGCATTGTACATAAATTAACAGCCACACCAGTCAAGAAATATTAAACCTAACCTTTTTTCCATTTGTACATGGGTAACACATTGTATTAAATATGTGATATCTTACACAGATTTGATTACAGAGGATAATAACATATTCTCTAATGAAAAAAAATTGAAGACATTTCATTCCTACTTAGCCAAGTGTTATGATGAATGGAAATGTCCCTCACAGGCTCACGTGTTTGAACACTTGACCCCTGATGGGTGGTGCTGTTTTGTGAGGTGGCATGGCTGGCCAAGTGGGTCATTGTTGATTGTGCACCTTTGAAGGTATAGCCCAGCCTTTCTTCTGATCTAGTTCACTCTTGGTCTGGTCTGCATGTGAAGAATTCCACCACCCTGGAACTACTCTGTCAAGCCTTCTCCACCATGATGGACTGAAAGTCTCTGAAACCTGTGAGCCAAAATAAATCTTTCCTCCCTTAAGTGTTTGTGCCAGACATTTTGTCATAGCAACAAGAAAAACTAACATGATAAATAAATAGAAACATTCATTTAGTTTGATAGTTGAAATCTTGACTTTAAGGAGAAAGGATAGATTGAGATGTTGGCAGTAATAATGTCATTTATATATTCTTATATATACATGCAACAACACATACACTTACATGACTGTAATATACATTATATTGCAAAATTGTCATGTGTTGTTTGAGCTCACTCTGGAAGTGGGGTTGCCCCCTCGTCATTTTGGATCTAAGCATGTTTGTCTCACGGTATCCTTTAAGGCCCTTTGTCTAGAAATGGGTCCCCCCTCAGCCCCGCAAGTCTGTGAGAAGAAGAGCAAAACAGCCCAAGTGTAAAACACCACGACTTGAGAACAGCCAGAAGGCACACCATCTTCAACAGAGCCACTGTCTTTCATCCAAAGATACAAATGTGCCCGGTGGGAAAGAGAAGCCGGAAGATCAGCCATGGCGAGAAAACGCAATCAGGAACTCCAGCTGACCACCTCAACCTCCCAGTTGGTTTCTGATGGATATTATGAACGCATGATTTGATGATGTTATTTCTATTTGTTATTTTTCTTGGAAGCCTCACCTGAGGGGACACCATGCTCTGCCAGACTCTCTCTGTTGAGAACTCCAGCTAGCTGTCTTAAAGGGGCTTCCTCAGTTGATTTCTGTTGGATGTTTTGATTGCACAATTTGATGATATTTTGCTATAAATACTGTCTATCTGTCTGTGTCTATCTACCTAGTTATCTGCTGTTTATACTTTTACTTTGGGTTGCTATATACTTAAAATTCACTCATTCAAAACCCAGAGTATGACTGTCAAAACTTATTCTTTGGATCATATAGAGTAATGACACATAATTCTCACAATTACCCATTCATTTAAAAAACAACACAATGCTGGTTTATGTTCACAGTTGATTTGTACAAAGAGGGAACCTCGTCCAAACTGGGCTCATGAATCCCTTCCCTGGGATTAGTGATTAGAAATTAAAAGTGTGAGTTTGGACCTGCATTGTGCCTGAAGGTCTGAGATATAAAATAAATGCAAGAGATATGGTTAGCCTTGTTTCCTGTCAGGTGCTTCTATAGAGCAAGAGAGACACACAATTCAGATATTCATATATGTGCAGAGAGGAGAGGCACAGCATCATGATCTCATCTGGTGTTTGTTGAGGTAGGATCTCACTAGGTTGCCCAGCTGGCTTCAAACTCATGAGCTCGGAGGATCCTCCCACTTCACCTTCCCAAGGGGATTGGGGTATGAGCCTACCCCATAGAGCACCCAGCTTCTGGCTTTCCTTGAACTCTAGTTATATTTGCATTCTTGGGGCTCAGAAACACGAATTGATATTCTTATAATACATTCTTTTCCCCAAAGCTAGCTTGAGGGTTTTTTGTAAAACAATTTTGTAAAATGATCTTTAAAACTTTGGTGTGTATTTGGGTCTGTTTAGTATATCTAAAACACATATTCCAATGGGAAGATTAGAAGTCCCATCTAAAAGTAAGATGCTGGCTAGTTCAGTCACTTAATGAATTTGGAATGCACAGGTAAAGTGGCCCCACCTTTGACAAGTCCGGTAAACAGCAAAATTGATTAGAGGCACTTTGGAGAGCTTGATTGGGGCGGGGGTAAGGCAGAAGACAAAAGCAGTTAGGAAAGCGCTCATGTGGTTTAAGGACTTTCTTCCAGGTGTTATTTTAAAAATAGCTAAGAAAGTAGATGCCTGGCATAGGGGAGGGGTGAGATTCACAAGACAAATTCTACTACCTGCTGCACATACCTGTTCTTTTCTAGCGTCTTCCTCTGTTCAGGAGGTTGACAACAGCTGCTTGCTGAATTTCTTTGTCTTCTGCCTTTTTTATAAAAAGCTCTCTGAAATGCCTTTAATGAACTTTGCTATTTATCAGGCTTATTCAAGGTAGAGTGCCTTCCATACCTGTATCTCCAAAATGAGAACACAGAGTGAGTGCCTCATTGAGCATGGCCCCAGGGACCCAAACAACTGGCTCCTATCTTCCAGTCAACCTTTAAAAGACAGTTAAATATTCCCTCAAGTGTGGGTCACAGACGGCTGATGAACATGCAAACTATCTGACGTCAAATCTGTCTTGTAATGCTTGTAATGGCCGAATCTAGAAAAGCTGTGACATTCTCTACATGTGGGAGACTGACTAATGCCTTCTTTGAGTGGACTCCTTCCCATAAATGTGCCCTAATACACTCGAGTTGAATGAGCCTGGTGCACACTTTTCTCCGAGAATAATGCACTGTGTAGGTTGGAGAGATGTTACTTTTTGTAGGGCACTCACTGCAGGACCATGTGGGGAACCGCAGTGGGGTTCACTAAATGGAGCTATGGAGGTGTGTGTGAGTGTGTGTGTGTGTGTGTGTGTGTGAGAGTGTGTCTGAGTGTGTGTGTGAGTGTGTGTGTGTGAGTGTGTGTGAGTGTGTAAGTGAGTGTGTGTGTGTGAGTGTGTGTCTGAGTGTGTGAGAGTGTGTGTGTGAGTGTGTGAGTGTGAGTGTGAGTGTGTGAGTGTGTGTGTCTGAGTGTGTGTGTGAGTGTGTGTGTGTCTGAGTGTGTGTGTGTGTGTGTGCGTGCGTGTGTGAGACTCCATCTCCTTGTGGTTTTGTGCTTAGGTAGTTCCCTTGCTGTTTCCATTCATCAAAGTGTGTCTGGCATGGCTTCCACTGCTGTGTTTTAGGAGTCTGAGGTAAGAGCAATCATCTGGGGCAGTCACCATAATCACTGCCTTAAAGCCACTTCTGTGTATACGCACATTCCAACCTATACCCTAAATGTATGCGGTTCCATGTGTCACCTTGAAAAGTATGTAGTGTTATTTTTTGCCTTCTTTGTATAATGACCTAGTCTTTATTTGCTATCAATAACTCATCATTTATTCTTCTAGTACTTTTTTTTTTTTTTCGGTCTTTTTGAGACAGGGTCTCCCTGTAGCCCCAGCTGGCCTGGATTCACTATGGAGATCAGGAGGGCCTGGAACTCCCAGAGAGCCACCTGCCTCTGCCTCCTGAGTGCTGGGATTAACAGCGTGCTCCACCACACCCAGCTCTTCTAGTACTTTTAAGATTGAGGGTGCTACAAGGGTTTGATCTGTGAAACACTTCATCCTTCTAGCAAAACTAGACTTCTGTTCTGGTGTCTTTGTTCAGTTAGAATTGAGGCAGTGCCCAATTTCCAGTAGGGGAAAAAGCCACCTCAGCGACAGAGCTCCCAATGCCCCCTCCTGGTCCTGTGTGATTTAAAAAGATTCTGGAAATATTTTCCAAAATAGAAAAAAATGAGAAAGACTAAGCAAGTGATGAAGGTCTGTGTAGGTTTGTTATGCTATATAAAGAATGAGACAAAAATAATATACACATAATCTTAAATTTTCTAAGGTCATAGTTTAGTCAAATAGTTTAAGGAAAAAATTCATGCCTAGTCAAGGTTTATCTGAGAACGTTTGGTTTCTGCCCAAGCTTTATCTATATAGCACATGGTAATTAAAAGTACCAGACTGGTGGAACTAACCTCGTTGGATGTTTAACAGTCATACTTTGAGGCCTATACTAATCTGATCAGAGGGACTTAAAGGGCAGTTTTGCCCCTTGCCTTCCAAGGTTGACTAAGTTCCAGCAGACTATGGAGCATCTCTCAAAATGTCCTGTAACTGTGGTGAGTCATCTGTCCTCTTATTCATGAAAGCCATGGAGAGCTCATCTGATGGACTTGAGCCAGTGTCCAGTCTACAAAGAGGAGTGTCAACTTAGAGGAAACATCTCCTCCATGCTTCCAAGTGAAGCCAGTCCCAGTCAAGCAGGACCTTTGACTTATCTTCATATAGCTGGAACTGGCAAAAGAAAGGAGCCAGGGGCTCTGCCCAAGCCCATGTGACCTCTGAGGAACAGATCCTCAAACGACCTTAAGAGTAAAAATAAATTGGCTTATTTGGGACAACTGTATGGTCTTAAACACCCAAAAGGAAAGTATAACCCAAGATTAAAGTGATCAGCATATTTCTTTAAGAGGTCAAGGGATTGTACTTCCCAGACATAAGGCTTAAGTCCATATAAAATGTTATTTAGACAATTATTTCTCATTGATGATTTTGTTTCTAATAAGAAAGTACTGCTTGTGGTGGAAAAATCTTGTGACTGATTTTGCCTTTTGCCTTACATACCTATCATGCTGGAATGCAGTGCTTCCTGTTTCTTATCAGAGAGAAAATTATGTAAGTCACATGGTTTCCAGGAATCTGAAACTTAGAGAAACTGAAACTTATCATGCTAATAGGGCATCTGGCCCCCTGGATTGTAATAGGATACTAGTCTGCCATGGTAATAAGGGATCCCATATGCTGTGTTATGATTGGACTATTACCCCTATATAAGCCCATACTTTCCTGCAATAAAGCAGATCTGTGTCACTGAACCTGGTCTCCTGTGTCTGAATGCGGCGATGCTGGCGCAGACTCCTCACCAGCCCTGGGGTCCAGACCAGATGACTGATCAGAGGAACTGAGAGAGCAGAAGAGTGGCCATAGCTGCAGGAGAGCAGCCACAGCCGGTGACCACACCTGGCTCCCAAACATGGGGCTGGGACCCCCTCCCCACAGAGCTGTAACACTCTGAGCTATAACAGCTCCGGCTCCCGATGCCCCCTTTCTCGGTGCTCTTCCCGTGGTTGCTCGCCGCTTTGGTTTTGTTCTGCTTTTTCTCTGGCTCGTGATCTTCGGTTGGGTGTGCCTCTCCTGTCTTCACTGATTGTCTCCTTGAACAATTCCTGAGTCCCTTTGGGTACGTCTTGCAGGGTGAGTGACCTCTGGTGTGGGAGATAGTCATCCAGTTGCTGCCGGCCCCTGCACTGTTGCACTGGTTCCTCTCCTCAGGAGAAGGCGTATTAGGGTAACAGAAAAGGATGTAACTAAGGTTTTAGATGAAGTACCAGCTCTTGCCCCCTGGTTTACAGATTCTTGTTGCTGGGATCCCGAACAATGGGCTTGCATTTTATTCTTGGCCCAGCATAGAGAAGTCAGGGAGGGATGTCCACAGTCTGGGCTGTTCTACCCGGTTGTGACAACCATTCTGGCCTCCCTTCAGGGGGTTTCCCCCGAAGCCCCTGAACAGGACAATCTCCTATTAAAGGAGATAGATGAGCAACTACAACAACAGGATGCTGGGAACTGGGCACGGCCTGTCCTAGGCATTTCCAGTCAAAACCAAACTAACTGATGTCTCTTCTGATGCAGAAATGATGACTGCTGATAATGATTTAAAAAATGAGGAATTAGGGTCTGAGGGTCCCTCTGATGAAAAACAGGAAGTCAAGATAACCCCTGTCCCGCCTTTACGAGGTGGTGGCTACCCTCTGCCATCTTGTTCTGGCTTTGATGAAAAACGGGAAGTTAAGGCAGCCTCTGCTCCACCATTACAGGGCGATGGCTACTTTCGGCCATCTTGCACTAGGTCTAAGGAAGTTCCCCCCAGTCCATCTACCCCTCCCTCCCAGAGGAGGACTGGAAGCCCCTCCTGCCTAGGCCCCTCTGCTATGATACAATGGGTGATTTTCCACAGTTTTTCCTGGTTATCATCAATCAGGGACAACAGAACCCCAATGTCTGGAATCCATATTCTCATGATACCTTAAGGAAGCTGTGTAAGGCAGCAGTTAAGGATGGCATTCATTCAGTTATTAGATACAATCAGTCATTTGGCCAATACCCCCATGATTGGCAGAATATCGCCCGTGCCTGCTTACAGGGAGGTGATTTCCTTTTATGGAAAGCTGCTTACCAAGAAGAATGTGAACAACAGGCAGAGCGCAATAGAAATGCCAACATGAAAAGCATTGAAATTGATGCTCTAGTAGGATGCGGCAATTTTGAGACCCCCCACCAAGCTCAGGCACAGGGACCTCCCAGCTACTTCGAACAAGTACGGCTTTGTGCGCTTCATGCTTTTCAAAGTATGCCGACTCGTGGTGATACCAAATTAACCAAATTGATACAAAAACCAAGCGAGTCTTTCTCTGATCTTGTTGAGAGATGCCAACAAAGTATAAATAGAAAGATCATCATCAGGGAGCTGCCGATGCCTCGCTCAAGGATCTTGTATATGAAGGCTGCTCTATAGAGCCTTGCCATAGGACCCGTTAGACACAAGGATGTCTCTGAATGGATTCTGGCCTGTTGAGATGTGGGGACCACTCGTGCTCATGCCGTGGCCCTTGCTGAGGCACTGGCTGCTCATCAGCTGCAGGCCGAGATGGACAAAGGCAAATGTTGGGCCTGCGGGGGACAGGGCCATTGGTCACATACCTGTCCTAATAAGATTATGAAAGAGGCCAAAGAAGCCAGGTTCCCCCTTCAAATGCCCGAGATGCCACAAAGTCTTTCATTGGGCAAGAGAATGCAGGTCTAAGGTGGATGCAGATGGTAAACCCATACAAAAGGTGCCTTTAAATGGGCAATGGGGCACCTCTCAGCCCCACCCCAAAGAGAGTACATAAGGGAATACACCCTCCCCATGTCCAATGGATGATACCTATTGATTCGCATAGGCCTAGGATGCAACTTTCCCTAGATGGCCATAATTTTAAGGGCCTAATTGATACAGGGGGCCAATATTACTGTAATCAGATAGGAAGAAGCCTTGTCTCATTAGCATCATAAGCCTAGACCCCCTATACAAGGTGTTGGGGGCTTACAAAATACTTTATAGGTCCAACGTCCTGTGGTCTGGACTGACCGGGACAGCAATACAGGAGCTATTAATCCTCTCCTAGCTGCAAGGCTTCCCCATAACCTGTGGGGGAGAAATATCCTCCACAATATGGAGGTTGTTCTAACTACCAATGACAAAGCCTTTTATGATGACCACATTGTAGACCAGCAGTTAGGTAATGCCCCCCACCCTCACCCCCAATTCTAATGGCCACTGCTCCACTGCCCAAGCCACCCTCCATCAAACTAATGTGAGACACTAAAGCTCCCATATGGGTGGAGCAGTGGCCTCTTCCTTCACATAAATTAGCTCATTTGATCTCCTTGGTCCAGGAAAAGTTATCCTTGGGTCATATTGAGCCCTCACTTAGTCCTCATAATTCTCCCATTTTTGTTATACTAAAGAAATCAGGAAAGTGGAGACTTTTACATGATTTAAGGGTTATTAATGAGCAAAGGAAGCCTTTAGGGGCCCTTCAACTGGGACTGACTCACCCTACTGCTATTCCCAAAGAATGCACAATTATTATAACAGATATTAAGAACTGTTTCTTCTCTATTCCTCTTCATGATGATGATTAGCCCTATTTTGCCTTCTCTATACCTGCCACTAACCATAACCTTCAAGTTCAATGCTAGCAATGGAAGGTTTTGCCTCAGGGCATGAAAAACAGTCCTACTATCTGCCAATATTATGTGGCCCTTGCCTGCCGACCTTTGCTGACTGAGGTTTATATTTTACATTATATGGATGACATTCTTATCTCCCATAAAGATCCTAAGGTCTTACAAGGAG
>NW_008360319.1:2722727-2728595 GCF_000622305.1 Nannospalax galili | reverse complement strand
ACTCTATTCAAGATGTCATCTGGCCCATAGCTCCTGTTCTTACCTTACCAGATGAGGTTACCCTTTCAGAGGCACAGACCCTCTGTAGGAACATCAATTGGATATGGGGCTTCTTACCCATGTCCACAGAAGAGCTTACACCACTCTTTGACCTCTTGCGGGGTACTGATATGGTCTCCATTCCCTGCAAGTTCTCTCCGGAGGCACAACGTGGTGTCACAATGATCAATTCTCACCTGTCCCAAGCATTTGTAAATAGGATACAGCCAAAGTTGCCCATCCAAGCACTAGTTATTCCTACTAAAAACACCCCTTTGGGGGTGCTCTGGCAGACCCAGGGCCCCCTGATATGGGTCCACTCTTCATGGATCCAACTTCATAAGGTTACCCCAGCTATTGAGGCATGGTCTATGCTAGCCCTTAAACTTGTCCACACCTCCCACCTTCTGTATGGCTGCGAACCAGAATCGTTGGTTCTTCCCCTTCCACTTCACATGCTCCAGTCATTGTACCTTGACAACCCTGGCTTCCAAACTCTCCTACTAGTCTATCAGGGCAAATATAACAATCATATCCTAAACATAAACTCCTTTAAGGAATAAGACAGCTTCCCCTGTCCCTATTTCCCCAGGCATTCCCAAAGCATAACCCTCTTCCGAAGGCTCCCCTAATCTTTACTGATTCTAGTAAATGCAAATTTGGTTATGTAATTTACCAGGAAGGACAACTCTCCTTACGTAAAGTTTTCCCTTTCCAGGGGTCTGTACAGCTCAGAGAGCTCTCAGCCATGTTACAGGTCTTTCAGGATCTCCCTACAACTCCCTGTAATATTTTTTCTGACAGTGCTTATGTAGTTCAGACTCTACAACATCTGGCCTTTGCAGCTTTCCGACCCTGCCAGAGTCCCCTTGATTTGTTGCTCTCCTCATTACAGCTGTTACTCAAGCAGTGCTCTGCCCCTTGGTATATTCAACACTTACACTCTCATACCAATCTCCCGGGGCTTCTGGCAGAGGGCCAGATAAACTGGTCCTGAGTGCCACCCTAGACTCCACCATAATTCAACAAGCTAGAGACTTACACGCCTGCTTCCACCTTTCTCCCCAAGCTATACATAGGCTTCTCCCTATCTTGCCGATTCAGAGTTGTAAACATTTGGTCCATGCATGCTCTTCTTGTGCCCCTCTTCTACCGTTGGCCCCAACAAGATATGGCAAATGGACGTCACTCATTTTTCTCCTTTTGGGAAGCTCAAGTATATCCATCATATTATTGACACTTATTCCAATGTCCATTTTGCATTGGCCTGCTCTGGTGAGATGGCTTCTCATGCCATAAGGACTGTCAAATATGCCATGGTCCTTATGGGAGGTGAAGACGCGCTATGACACTTGCCAGTGGAAGTGCCCCAAGTATAATGCTGCTTTTGGTGCCAATGATTTCCATCATATCTACATTGGCTGATGCAAGTCAAGAGACACGCTGGCTAGACAAGCACTTAATTGTTAATCACCAGCCTCTGCCTCTTCTCTCCTTGACTCTCTTACGGATCTTGCCCAGACTCTCCTCTGCAGTAGCTAGGCAGCTTTAGGGAAAAGGACCCTGCTATAAGGACCCCAATTTTGTTATACAACGAGCTCTATTTGTATTAAACTTTCTAAAATTTGACTCCAATGGCCTCCCACCAGCAATAAAGCATTGGGGGGGTGTTCACTCAGCCCACTCCTGCCCCCATGGTGAGATGGAAGGATGCTCTCACAAGTGAATGGAAAGGCCCACACCTATTATTAACACAAGGGAGAGGCTATGCTTGTGTCTTTCCAGATAATCTTCCAGCCCCCACCTGGATCCCAGCCCAGAACATCAAAATTGCCTGTGACAGAAAACCTCCCTCCACAACCACCGACCCTGGAGATGGCAGCCCTGACCCTGAAGGAAGCAGCGCACCTCTCAACCACCAAGAGACCGAACCAATGTTACAGACCACGAAATCCACCAACCTGGGGAGACCTTGAACATCTCTCTCCGCAAACAGAGACATTAGCTAAGCTAAGTCCTCAATCCAGAGGAAAACCTTTGTCTGTGTTTCTTATTATGTGTGCCATCATTACTGCTAACTCCGGATTTTTGGACCCTGCATTGTTAAGGGTCTTGATAATTTTGTTAAAACTCGTATTTCTCTGGTTCAGTTAGCTGTTGCCATGCCTCCAGATCTTACCACGCATGTCTCTGCAAACAAAGACCATAGAGTTTGGAACAGATCAAAGTTCAGCATTCACACATTTCCTTCATTCGGTGAAGCTGAGTGATTCTCAGACGAATGAAGGAAAAGAAATTAAAGGAAGAAGTCCAGACACAGGTCTCCTCTCGGGCTGCCATTACTAGTCTCTGACACAAGAGGGAAGCAGAAATTAACTCAAGATTCCTGCCGGTTATTCAAGCCTTCCACATGTAGTCCTTCATAAGGCAAAATAGGCAAACCTTTAAATAAAATAGTTTAGTGTTTCCATTATGGAACCACTTAGTCTTGTTACAGTATTGGAAAGAGAACTCAGGATACAGGTTTTGCTCTCAGAGGGAGTGGACGGAAATTGACACACATATCATTAAGAAATTAAGACAAGTGAGTTTGAAGTCAAATCGGGCTCAAGTTTGTGTTCACTAGGTAACCTTGGCCAAATCCTTTAGCCTAGCTAGCTAGTCTGCTGAATTTGGATTGCCTTATGTGTCCATATCTCAGAATGACTGCTAGACTCATTTGAAATAATACACGCAGGGAAACTCACCCTAGCACGTTCTACTTGTCTGACTGAATGGAGGTGTTCCAAGTTGGACTCCCTCCCAGAAACTGAATTATCCAGAGAAGATTAATCAGCAGAAAAGAGACTGAAGGTTGCCAGCTCACCCTCCTGGATAGACTTGCATCTGTTCTGGAAAGCTGTCACCTAAGAGACTGTGTAGTAAGTCAGTCACAGTGACTGTGTAGTTCCCCTAACCCCATCACCAGTTTCCACTTCTGATGAGCTTCGTTGCAGGCCATTTTCTGTTCTTCAGGTTCATTCACTCACCCTAGAAATAATTTACTCTTCCTCTGAAATTGCCTCCCTCTCCCCTGTGAAGTTGGTATTTAAGCCCTCGGTGTCTGGGCACCCTTTGAGTTTTGTATTTTGTGGGGCTCCTATGATGTTCATATGCAGGAGATCTAGTTTGCTTTCTGTTGCTGTGATAAACACCATGACCAAAAGCAACTTGGGAAGGAAAGGATTTATTTAGCTTACAGATTACAGTTCATCACCAAGGGAAGCCAGGGAAGGAGATCAGGGCAGGAACCTGGAGCTGAAGCAGAGGCCGTGGAGGAATCCTGCTTACTGGCTTGCTTCTAGGCTCATGTTCAGCTACCTTTATTAAACAGCCCAGGCCCACCTGCCTAGGAATGGCATTGTCTTCAGTGGGCTGAGCCTTCTTACATCAAATAGCAATTAGGAAAATGACCCACAGACATGCCCACAGGTCAAGCTGATGGAGGGAATTACTCACTTGAAGTTCTTCTTTTAATCTGCCTGTTGATAGTTTACCTTAAAAGACTCTAGTTATCCAAACTTCAGGGGCTGGAAAGATTCTTTCACTCTGTGACAGCTTTGTTGCAGATCAGTTGACTATAGATGTTTGATCTTATTCTGTGCTTTTAATTCCCATGTTATATGCCCATCTTGACAGCAGTGTCATACTGTTGTTGATCATTGTAGCTTCATAATGTATGTTGAAAACAAGAAGTGTGATGCTTCCGGCTTTGTTCGTTTTATTTAATTTTTTTTCTAATGAGTCAAGGTCTCATATATTAGACGCCCAGGCTGGCATCCAGCTTGCTGTGCAACTGAAGATGAACTTGAGCCTCTGATTCTCATTACTTTCTCCCAATTTCTGGCATTACAGGCATGCACTACCAGACTAAATTTGAGCAGTTCTGGGGATGGAACCTAGGCCTCCGTGCATGCTAGTCTAACATTCTACCAAGTGGCTTATCTCTCCAGGCCCTGGTTTTGTTCTTCTTGACTAACATTTCTTTGTCTACTTGGGGTCTTTTGTAGTTTCCTATGAATTTTGGAATTGATGCCTGCTCATTTCTGTAAAAACACCCTTGGGGATTTTGTAGGGTTTGTTTTGAGCCTTTAGGACTTTTTAACGATATTAATTCTTCTAACCCATAAACATTTGACATCTTTGTCTATCTGTGTTTTCTGTAATTTCCTTTATGAAACTTTTATAATATTCAGTGAATAGGTCTTTTGCCTCTTAGGTTAAGTTTTTCCTAAGTATCGAGTTCTTTTCATTGACATTATGAATGTTACTGCTTTTTAAATTTCCTTTCTGGGACATTTTACTATTTGTATAGAGAAGTGAAACTGATTTTTGAATGATTTTTATATTATAACTTTATTGAATTTATTAGTTCTAATAGTTTTCTTTTTGCGGACTTTCTAGAGTTTTCT
Source organism: Nannospalax galili (assembly GCF_000622305.1). Taxonomy (NCBI): domain Eukaryota; kingdom Metazoa; phylum Chordata; class Mammalia; order Rodentia; family Spalacidae; genus Nannospalax; species Nannospalax galili. The sequence continues at coordinate 2,724,105 of NW_008360319.1, read as the reverse complement.
ACATAAATGAATGTGTCATTTTGAAAACAGTTTTACTTCTTTTCTGAATTTGACGTTTCCTTTTTCTTGTCTAATCTCTCTGAATAAAATATCAAATTTTTTTGTAAGCTGTGTTTTCATATTCATTTATATTGAGATTTTAAAAAATAATTTACTTTTGTGTTCATCTTGGAGCCTATGATTGTTTAAGAGTGTGAGGTTTAGTTTCTAAGTATTTGTGACTCTTTCGGTTTTCCTGTTACTGATTTCTAGTTTAATTCCATGGTGGTCAGAAAAGACATAATATAATTTTGATTTTACTGGATTTTGTGACCTCATCTATCCTGGACAATGAGGTGTGTGTACTTGAGAGAAATGTTTATTCTTTTGCTGTTGGGTGAAAAATTCTGTTTTTTGTCTCTTAAGTCCATTTGGTCTGTAGTGTTAGTTTTGCTCTTTATTTAGTGAATTTGTTTTTCTTTTTTTCTGTCTGAAGATCATCCACTACTGAAAGTGAGCTACTATTTCAGTATTGCTATGCACTACTCCACTCAGATCTGTCTAGGTTTATTTTGAAATTTTAGGTACATTTTTTTCATTTTGGGTACCTTTCTGTTTTTTAAAAATATATTTTTCTTTTTGACTGTGACCAGTAATAATCAGATACATAGAGATTAAAGACACATGTGCAAACATCTAAGTTTTAGGAGCATTAAAAGTGTAGGAAACAGCGTATTTTAAAATGAAATGGAGATCTTCTTTAAAGGTTAAAAACTCATTCAATTTTATGTCTTACAGGGTTTCTACTGAGTTCAATATTGTATAACTGTATTAATTCAACTGTGAACCTAAAAATTTACAGCCACTTTTGAAAGAGATGTATCCTTGCTCTGGAAATTGTTACTGAATATGTTAAAGCTGTAATGAAATGCTTCTTCTAATCATGTGGTTATTAAATAAAAAAAAAGATGATTTTGAATTAAAATATTTTCTTATGTTTATTTTATGTGTATGAGTGTATTGCCTGCATGTAACTGCATCTGTGTCATGCAATTCCCTCAGAGGTCAGAAGGGTGTCAGATCCCCCTAGAATTGGAGTTACAGCAGTTGTTAGCTGCCATGTGAGTGCTGAGAATCAAACCCCAGTCCTCTGCAAGAGCAGCCAGGGCTTAAACACCCAAAAGGAAAGTATAACCAAAGAGCAAAGTCATCAGTATATTTCTTTTTTTTAAAACTTTTACAAAAACTTTATTGAGAATTTCATACATGTATATAAGGTGTTTTGATCAAATCCATGCCCACTCTCTCCCCTCCAATATTCCCTCCTCTGAAGAGGTAAACCTAAAATCTTTTAAGCTCCCAAATACTTTTGACGTTTTTGGCCTATGGAACAGAGTAT
>NW_008360319.1:2721953-2722548 GCF_000622305.1 Nannospalax galili | reverse complement strand
AACAGGGATGCAGGGTGAGGCAACTGGAGTACCCCTTCAGTGGGTCTATCTAAAAGACTCCCAAATTGTATAACTCTTGTCTCTAAGGGGAAATGAAAGTCCTTGGATCGTGAATAGGAGATGTGAAGGAGAAGTAAAGGCAGAGTAATTAGCATTACAAGCTCTAGACAGGGAACTAGAGAAAAGTCAGAACAGGGCAATTTTTCAAATGTTCATATGAGAGTCCATTGGAGTTTCTTGAGGAGGGCACAGGACTCTCACCTGAGTATCCACCCACTCTTCCCAGCCAACTAGTCCAGCCTTGGAAGACAAAAGAAAAATGAGGACGAACCCAATAGAGGGATGCTTTTGGAAGTCCTTGTCAGTATATTTCTTTAAGAGTTTGAGGGATTACACTTCCCAGACACTAGGCTTAAGTCCATATAAAAAGTTATTTAGACAATTATTTCTCATTGATGATTTTGTTCCTAACCAGAAAGTGCCGCTCAGATGTAAGACTTCAAATCTTGGTCTTCCATACTGTAATGGCCACCTGTAGCTAAGGGAGACAACCAGCTATTGTTCTAAAATGATGGATAAATTTGTTTTCTCCCCC
>NW_008360319.1:2721285-2721766 GCF_000622305.1 Nannospalax galili | reverse complement strand
TAAACATAAAAATAAAATAATAAAGTCTAGAACTTGTAATGTTAATTACTCTTGCCTTTACTTCTCCTTCACATCTCCTATTCACGATTCAAGGACATTTTTTTCCCCCTAGAGATAAGAATTATGCAGTCTGGGAATCTTTCAGATAGACCCACTGAAGGGGTATGCCAACTGCCTCACCCTGTGTCCCCATTCAGCATGGAAGAAGCCAGAGAGGTCTGCGTCCTGATTCCCTATCTGCAAGTTGGGTAACCTCTTCAGAGGATGGTGTGACAAGAATAGGAGGTAGGAACGGGCTCAGCAGTTAGGGCAGCCAGTTTCTTGGCTGAACATCACAATGTCCTTGGGCCTCTTAGCAACATACTCTGTTCCAAAGGCCAAAAATCTTGAAAGTATTTGGGAGCTTTTACCTAATCCTTAAAAGATTTTAGGGTTACCTCTTCAGAGGGGGGAATGTTAGAGTAGCCAAAAACCCCATCAA
>NW_008360319.1:2702249-2721182 GCF_000622305.1 Nannospalax galili | reverse complement strand
GGGGGGGGAGGGGGTGGGCCTACACCAGTAGTTTGCTTCTTCTAACTGATGAGCAGGATTCTAGGATATGGATGTACTAGTTCACTTTAACCAACTATTACCTCTTATGAATGCAGCTGCTGTACTTGTGCAGAGGTTTTGACTGACCATGTCTTCATTGCTCGGAGATGAATGTCTAGCAGTACAAACGCTGGCTCTTACAGCAGTTGCATGTTTAGTCCTTTTAAGAAGTTGCCAACATGTTTTCAAGAGTGCCTGTACCAGTTTACATTTTCACTAATAATGCATGTGTCAACCAGGTTCTCCATGTCCTGGGCAAAATTTTCTGATGTCGTTAAAAATATATTTTTATGTTAAAAAATTAGTTTTTGTTTTCTTTATTCAACTTCTGGTAAATAAGAAGTTTAGGGGAGTATGGAATATGCATCTTTTAAAAAATATTGGGTATAATTTACATCAGGAGCAGGGAATTGAGAAAATGTGGAGCTAGTGTGTTAGCACTGCATTGCATAAAAGGAAGAGAATTATAGTATCCTTGGCTTAAACAAGTTGCAAATGCAGTTCAGAATTAAAGAAAATGAACAATCCATAACAGTTTAATGTAAGAAGAACAACTTTGTGAACAAGTGAAATTTACTCAGACCTATAAAATATTTATGGTATCTTCTCCTGTTTAGAAAGCCCTTAGTTTACATCTAGTAAAATTATCAGTGCAGACAAACGTACAGAGAACCTCCATAACCACAGCAGAGACAGAAATTATTAAATTCTTCTTTAAGGACATTATTCAACCAGAAGCTCTGAATATTATTTTTCTAATCATCAAATAGATTATAGAGGTGCTTGCAGTTGGTAAAAGTTTACTACTGGCTATAAAAACACATTTGTCAGTTCTATAATTAAAACAAATCGTACTGATTTCTTTAAAACTTCCTATTTTACTCATCTTAATCTTCACATTTAGTTGCAAACAGTGGCAATTTTCATCTTCAAAATATCTTTATATTTTTTGTTTTTTTCTGGGTCGTCCCAAACATAACCATCTCTCAGATGTTACTTTTGAACAACCAAATACCCTGTAAGAGTTACTGAACCTATGTGTCAAGTTTTAGGCTCTTAAATCTCCAAAATTTCCTCTCTGATTTGTCAAATTAGTTCTAAATCCATTTTGAGCGTATTTTATTCCGGTCTTAAAAATCTTTACATCATTTCCTACTTGAACACTCGCATTTCTTGAGCAAAGCACAGTGCTTAACTGAGGTACTTACACACAGGCTGTATTTAGTCTTCGGCAATGCTTTAAAAGGATTGTTTTCATTTTAGAGGTGGCAAAATGCTGAGGATGATTAAGCAGCATTAAGTGAGTGACTTGTCAGTAGCAGTGCTCATTCAAGTTCTTTCTCAAAGCATGCTTCTGCTCATGGTGAAGTGTGTGAGTCTTCCTTGAACATACCGTCAGCACCCTCCAAAGCCTGGTTCTGGACCACCTTTTCTACTCTTTTTCCTCTTCTGGATTCTTTGTATTTTCAGACCATTTGTCGTACTACAAATGAAAAACGCTTTTTCCATCCTTAAACAGTCAGCAAATGGCAAGTACCCTTCTAGTTTTCTTGGAGAATGCTTCTGTGATGGTTCATCTGATTGCCAACTTGACAGAATCACCTGGGAGATGGGCTTTTGGGCATCTTGATTTCATTAATTGTACAAACGTGAGTGGCACAATTTCCTGGAAAGAGGTTTCTGAACAGTGTAAAATGGAGAAAGGGAACTGGGAAGCAGCCTGCATTTTTGGCTCAGGGCTCTCTGATTGTATATGCACTGTGACCATCTACACTCCTGCTGCCTGAACTTTCCCATCACAATGGGCTGCACCCTTGAACTGTGAGCCAGAATAAACCCTTTCTCCTTTAAGTGACTTTTGTCACAATATTTTCTCACAGCAATAGGAAAAGAAACTTAGACAACTATGGCATATGTTCCCAAGTAATTTTATAAGACAGGTTGTTTTACATTGAAAGTTTAAGATGGTCTAACTCTTCCAGACAAGACGGAGTAGACATGTTTCTCCCTTTCCCCCTGCTAAGCACAGCTACAAGTCCAAGATGTTAAGAACAAACCAAGCATAGGAAGTCTGAAAAACCGAAAGGAGGGCAGATGAGTTCTAGAGACCCCAGGCTGTCAAAAGAGTGGCATGACCCCGAATTTCCTGGGCTTTCTCTTTGTTTTGCATATTCCAGGGGGCCGTGAAGGGACCTGAAGTCTGGACATGTCATTAAACACAAGTTCATAGTTTAAAACCCCTCATGAGGAGCTTTCTTTCTCTAGCCAAAAGACTAGGAAAGGGGCAGCTTAACAACAACAAAAAAAAACTTTTGACAACAGATACTTCAGCCAAACAACACAGGGCAAACTACTGCCTCATCTCTTCACCAACCCCATAGGGCTGAATAAGTGGCCTAGACATCCATACTCCACAGTTTGTAAATGAACACCTACTACTTCCAGCTGGAAGTCCCTCGGCAGATGATCCACGGAGAGGTGAAACTTCCATCTTTACTCAGTGGTAACAAGGCAGGCCCTCTGTTCCTGTTGGTGGTCACTAGAGGCCATTTCAGAGTCATAATTTTCACCACTGATCTGAACAATGAGCCTCCTCTTCCCTACAACCACCCTTGTGTTGTGGGGGCCACAGGGGAACACCAAGAAAGTGCTATTTTTTTCCCCAGGCAAAATATAAAAACATCAGCAGAGGTTTATTTGGAAACCTGGAATTCTACCTCTGTCCAGCGTTTAAAACATAGGTCTCCCCCAATGAGCCATCAACAACTAAATGGTGAACCTAAACTTTCACTATTCTGTGGTTAGAATACAAAATGTTGGTTCTTCTAGGACCAAGGGACACTTGGTCTCAGCTGGTGGTGTTATTTTAGGAAGTTCTGCAAAGTTTAGGAGGTGGTGCCTCCTGATGGAAAGGGGTCATCTGGGGGATGCCTTTGAGGTTATCACTGGTCCCAAGCACCTTCTTCTCTCTGTCTTCCATGAGATGAAGAGTCTCCTCTGTCATGTGCTCCTGTGTGACGATGTTCTGCCCACGTCAGGCATTCCATACGCCAACCAGAAAGCTAACTAATCTGTACTCCTACTTGGTAGTATTTCACTTCAGCCACTGGCTCAGTGTCAGAGAAAGACTGCTAAAAGAGAAGAGTCAACATCACAGAGTCTCATAATATTTCACAATAGAACAGAGAACACTTCATATACCAAGACGCAGGAAAATCCCAACTCAACTGAGAAAAGACAACCACCAGACATCAACATCAAGATGACATAGGTAGGTTGGGGATGTAGCTCAGTTGATAGAGTGCTTGCCTAGTATGCACAAGGCCCTGGGTGCCATAGAAACAGGCCATGGTGGAAATTCAAGCCCTTGGGTTATGGAGGCAAGAGGATCATTAGTTCAAGGCTATCCTTAGCTATGCAGATATTTCAAGGTCAGCCTGGGCTATATGAGACTCTATCTCAAAAGAATATGACATAGATGTTGAATTATCGGACAAGAATCTCATAGCTGGTATGAAAATTATTTGAGAACAATTATGAACATATACCAAACAAAAGATAGACTCAGAAGAGAAATACACAAAGGGGACTGAATGGAGGTTTTTGAACTGAAAAAGGGCAAAGTTGCAAGATGTTAGAGAAGATCAACCGCATTCCTACACAGATGGAAAATCAGTGGTGTGTCTACACCCAACAAATGAACAGTTACGGTGAAGAGACCCCATGGCTTCAGATCTGTCTCTCACCTGTAAATAGTGTTCAGTAACACTGTTTGGAACAGACTGGGTGTGTGGAGTGGAGATTTGTCAGTTCTCACATAGTTTTGAGAAGGTCATGGTAAGAGGACAGGGGACAGTTAGTGGGAATCTTCCTCAGAAAGCAGAGTTCTATCATTAGCCAGCATGTCAATGTTGAGGGACATTGCAAACCTTTGCACTTCACATAGATAGGAAGCAAATCTGGACCCATCAGGAAAAGAAAGAAGCTATGAGGGGCTCCCTTGTGGAAAACAGTGTCCCTGATCTACCTCTGGCCCTTTATCCCAGAGAGTGGAAGCTAGATGCTTCTGGGATGCTTCAGCTCTGTATGCGCTGTCTGTACGCACTGGTGAATAAACAGAACACATCCCTTTTGGGTTAGCAGATGAAGAGGGAGGAAAGCTGAGGACAGACAGGGCAGGTACCAGGAAACTGACCCAGCTCTAGTGTAGAATGCGAGAAGTTGTCTGTCAAGGAAGTCTAGAAAAAGCAGTACTTAATCCAGGCCTGTTTTATGCAGGGGTTTATATGAGTCAGGGTCACTTCCAACTGCGGGAGAGGTCCAGGGAAATGGCAAAATAGCATTCCCATCAGTCGATAAGAATAGGGTTTCCAAAATTCTAGAAGGTATGACTAGCATTTAAAATATGGTTTTGGAGCCAGCCTTGGGGGTGCACACCTTTACTCCTAGCACTTTCGAGGCAGAGGAAAGTGGATCTCCGTAAGATCAAGGCCAGTCTGGTCTACATAGTGAGTTCTAGGCTAGCTGGGGCTACAGGGAGAACTTGTCTCAAAAAACAAACAAACAAAAACCAAAAAACAAAAAAATATCTTTTAGGACTGGGATATGTCTGAGTGATAGATCACTTGGCTTGCATACATGAACCCCTGGGGTCCAGTTGCCATTACTGAACTTGTACTTGATTGCTAGGTAGGGAAACAGATTGTATCCCATTCCTGTGGGCTGAGTCAGATTAGTGATAAGGCATAGAGTATATGGACACTCTAAATTCTTCTTGGGACTACTACTTTGGTTTTTTTGTTTTGTGTTGTGTTGTTTTGTTTTTTGAGACAGGGTCTTCCTGTAGCCCCAGCTGGCCTGGAACTCACTATGTAGACCAGGCTGGCCTTGAACTAATACAGATACACTCGCCTCTGCCTCCCAAATGCTGGGATTAAAGGCGTGTGCCACCAGGCCCAGTGGGACTACTAATTTTTAGGTGTGTTAACAGCTAGAATGGGGATTCTGGGCTGCCTCTGCCCAAGTTGGGAATAATCCAGATGCTGCGGGCAGACTCAGCAATGAATAGTCAGAAAAACGAAGCTAGGGGACTATGAGCGCCTGACAATGTGCTGTGGCAGTTGCTACTGCCCTGAAGATTAGTTTGCCTGGTTAGTTTTTCCTGCAGGATAATCAAAGGGGCTCTTAATTTTTATTTGTAAAAAATACAAAGAATTTAATTTCTTTCTTTAGTGGGTAAAGGGAAAAGGAAACAACTTGAGTTACCATGGAAAATGTGAAGGGATTTCCCGGCTACAACAATAGTTTAATTTGCTTGGCTAATGTTCTGTGCTCAACAGTAAGCTCCAGCTGCAAGTTTCAGGTGTGGCAAGGTCTGCTGCAGAGCCCAAAGTGTCACCGTCATATCAGGTGTCACAGAAGGCAAAGTTAAGGGATAAGGATGCAGTTCAGTGGCACAGCATGCGTCTAACATGCTCAAGACCCTGGGTTTGATCCCAATGCTGAATAAAAGTTGAAGATGTCATCACTCACTGTGTGGATGGTAAGAGATGGGCCCTTATAGGTAAGCTTATTTATAGAGGTTCTTGGAAGAAGTGATTGATTGTGTGTGTGTGTGTGGGGGGGGGTCCAGGTCCATACTGGATGTTTTCCTCAATCACCCTCTGCTTTATTGTTTTGAAATGGAGTCTTTCAACAGAGAGCAGAGCTCTCATTGAACCTGGAACTCACAGATTCACCTAGATTGGCTGGCCAGAGATTCCAAGACTCTTTCTGTCTCTGCCTCCTCAGTGCTGTGTTAATAGGTACAGTCAAGGTGCCTAGCTTTTTCCACTGGTGCGTGCTTGGTGTCCAAACTCAAATCTTCATGCATATGAGACAAGCTCTTTGCTGACTGAGTTATCTTCCCAGCCCCTGAAGACTGGTTTTAAATGAAGCGTGAAGTAGATGTAACACCTGCTCCACTGATATACTTTGCCACTATCTCTTTCTAATCTTTCTCTTTGTCATAGAATATTCTGACTGATATCAGGAACATGATAAATCAATATCTCCCTACTCAAGACAATATCTATAGAGTTAGTGATTTTCTGCCAGTGTTATTTTCTGTTCATAGAAAGTGAAAAATTCATAATTTCCTTGGGAACACCTGAGATGCTAGATGGCGTAATGGTTGTTAGCAGCTAGATCTGCAAGCCCCTGGCCATTCTGTTTACATTTTTATAAAACATGCCAGCTCTTACTTCTGCCTTGTTGGAGGGAGTGGCTAACACAGGTGGATAGAGTGCATGGAGAAAATGTAGGGCAGGGTGTCACAGAAATAAATTCAAATGCAGTCAGGGCAGTTTTGCCCAAATGCATGAGAAACCTAATTCTTGAAAACCCCAAATGGGGGTGCTAAAGATGGGAAGCCTTAGGGGATCGCAAAACCTTTCCAGACTCTGGTTTTCTAAGTTCTTTGTGGGCGTGGTGAAGTGAGAAGGGTTCTTCTGGTTGGATCCTTTGGAATTTGAGGCATCTTATAGCTAATTTAAATTTCTGACATTTTCTTTTGTGTGTGTATGCTTTTTAATCAGTTTTCTTGTGTTTTCAGAAATTAGAAGTGGGGGCTGATTTTACAAATCCTAGGAGTGCCTGCTTGTTCACTCTTTCCAGCCCACTCTTCCCTTTCTGGTCCCTCACTGTTCACTCGATTTTGATTTTGCATTCCTGCAGATGAGTAATATGCTTAGAAATGTATAGTCAATGAATGGAAGATGGAATGTTTTCTTTTTAAAAAAGTTTATTATCTGACAATTTCATCCATGTAAGTAATGTGCTTTGATCATAGCCCATTACCCTCTCTTGTCTCCCTGCTACTTCCTCTGGACCCTTCTTCCCAACAACTCCCCCTCTTAATTTCATGACTTATTCTTTTATGAACCACTGAATTTAACTTGGGTTGCATGTGTGTGCATGGGTATGAAGTTATTTATTGGAGCATGTGAACTTACCAGTAGCAATACCACTGAAGAAAAGGACTCCCGCCCCCAGCAGCCATTAATGGCCAGTAGCTCTTCAGCTTAGGGTGAGGAAACTGTTTCTAGGAACAGACACACAGAAACAACGATGAGTAACATGACTTAACTGCCTTATACAGCTTTCTGTTAAAATACAACATAGATTTTTTAATAAAGTCATTTGCTTCCTATTGAACAGTTCACTAAATTTCTGTTGCTAGTCTGTTTCCTACCAATATTCTGATCATTAGAAAAGCAAGGACAGATGACATTGCCAAGGCCTGAGAAATGATGACGCCTTCCCTGACTTTGGTTACCACAAATTATTTTGCTATTCACCCCATCACTATTCAGTTTCTCCTTCAAGAAGTGGGTTTTACACAATATGAAGACACGTGGTGGAAGTGTAGCCACTACTCAGGCATTTCTTATGTCCATGTCCTTCCTGTGAACACCTCTGATGTGAGGGGGCATCCAACTATGTCGTCCATGGGCTCGGCTGGTTGGAGGGCAGCTGAGGCAGTTGAGGGCAGCTCCTGCATGCTCCACAAGGCCAAGCCTATCCAAGGAGAGCACCAGAAGGAATTCACACAAGTTGAGGTCCCAGTAGAGCAGTTGCCTCATGGTCAAGGCAAATTGAGGTTCAGCCTGCAAACCACCTTATCTGGTCTAGTCTGTTTGGAATTCAGAAAGAAAAGGACTCATTGCCTTTCTGTCCCCATACAACTGAATTTCAAAATGACAGGTGTGGGAAGGAAGGAAGGAACATAGACTGTCTTTTAAAAATTGCTTTGTCTTGTGTGTTTATCGTGTTTTTCTTCACTATCATTTCTTTGTGCCTGAAAACCATGTGTTTTTCTCTTTTTACCCCCTTTTTAAAATTACTTATGACTTGGTAATTAAGACTTACACGTATGCTGATTTTTAAATTCCTAGTTTATTTTGTAAGTATTCTAGCTTCCTTCTTTTCTATCCTTATTTGGGGTTATATATAATTGATGTTTACAATTGTTTTTTCTACATTTATATATCAGCTTTTTAAAAAATTGTATCGTTATTTCTGTTGTTTGATTTTTCTCCTCTGATTGGTAGTGGGGGTTGAGATTCCAATAAAAAGATCCCTCATAAAACCCCAGGAGAGATATTTATCCTAACAGGTGCACAAGTCATAACAGAAACACAGGGACTATGAAAATGATTCTTTTTAAAAGAGTGTAATTCTTTTGTAATCAAATACAAAGGTATTGACGTGGTTGAAACACCAGACAAAGAATTCATACGTCTAGCCTTTAAAATAAGTATTTTCTCAAAATGATTCAAATGAAAAGATGAATGAAATGAGAAAGTCAATTCAGGCTTAGAAGGGAAATTCATCAAAGAAGTAGACATTTTCCTAAAGTGTGGATCTTGAAAAGACCATTTAAATAGGTCAAATAAGAAGCTATTTGGAAAGCATCACCAATGGACTAGGTCAAGCAGAAGAAAAACTACCAAGGACTAGAAGACACTATAGGTTACCATAGTGGCCTGGCCTAAGTCTTCCAATTGTAACCCACATTCGCAGTGTTACATAATAACATCCAAACCTGGAGCCCAGCTGATGAAACACAAGCACCTGTGGGGCACATGTCACATTCAAACAATAACACAACACTCTACACAGATGAAGAAGAAGCTACAATCACAAGAGCTTAGTAAATAATAAGGTTTATGAATAGATAAATAAATGCGATCTAGGAAACAATTAAACATTACAACTTTAGTAAACCAGAAAACCTTTAAGAACACATTGAGGGAGAAAGAAAAAAATTCAGAATCCTCAAATTAACGAGGAAGAGAAAACCAACACAATGAAAAGAATTAGCACTTACACGGCATTAAAAAATGGAAAAGTTCTCAAGTTTCCAGTTAATGCCTTACTGTATTAAAAACCAGTTTTGCTTTGGCAAAAACTGTACAGACTGAAAGTACCAAAATTGAATAAGGCACAGCAAGTAAATGGAACCTGAAAGCGGGTTGGAGTATATATCTTCCTATCTAACATAGTAGAATTCAAGCCATAGTTCAAAAAGATAAAGGCTGTTGTATGCCAATAGGGAAGAACATACAAAGAGGATATAATGGTTGGACATATATTTGCACTGAACATTTGCACATCCATTTTCATAAAAATGCTACTAGACATAAAGGGACAGATAGGTCCAGACACAATAAAAGGACAAGATTTCAGTGTGACACTCACGGCAATAGATAAACCATAAAGACAAAACTATTAACAAAGAAACATCAGAGTTAACCCGTAGCACACAGCAAATGGACTTTACAGACATCTATGGAATATTCTATCCAACAAGCTGTACATGGAGCATTCTCCAAGATAGATCACATTTTATGTCCCAAAACAAGTCTTAACAAATGGAAATTTAATTTCTTATCAGATCAGAAAAGAAGCGAGGCAATCACTAGCAAGAGCACCTGCACAAATGCATGGGGATTGAATAACCAGCTTTTGAAAGATCAGTGGGTCATTATGAAGAAATTGAGGTGTGGAATAGGAGTTAAAGGCATCTCATAAGAAACTGAAAATATCACTCACCAGAGTATGTGAGATATAGCAGTGGCATTTCTAAGGGGGAATTTAAACACCCGCATTTTGAAAAGTCAGAGAAATCTCAAGGAGTAAACTAATGATATACTTCAAGGTACTAGAAAAGTAAGAATAATCCAAGGCCAAAATTAGGAGAAGGAAAGAAATAACAAAAATCAGAGCTGAAATTAATGAAATAAACACCAAAAATGTATTAGTTCAAAATTTATGAAATAGACACCAAAAAATGTATTAGTTCAAAAGCCTACTGAAAAAATACGGTATCTGTGTACATGAGTGCATGTGTATAGCTGCTCTATATAATAAAAACACAGTGGCAGACAGGAGAAACTTCCTTTCAAATTGTAGGTCAGGGTAGTCCAAGAGACTCCTAAAATAACACAGGCTATTGCCACAGCCCTTGATTACCTCCCAGAACTTGAAGGTAAGACCCTATTGCTCAAGACAGAACATACTTTGGACTTGGAACAGACCTGGAAGCTATTGCCACAGCCCTTGATGGCCTCCCAGAACTTGAAGGTAAGACCCTATTGCTCAAGACAGGACATACTTCTGACATAGGACTTGGACCAATGGAACTGGAACTGACCTGGAAATGCTTCTCCCTGAAAACTAGCTCTTATAGTTTAGAGGACACTATGTAAGTTGCTAAAGGAGAAAATCAATCAATGGTCTGATCCTAGCTTTAAAGCCTAATAGCCACAACAATGACCAGCACAGTAAACTATATTGGTGCAGCAGTGGCACTTGTGTCTTGGGCGTAGTCAGCAGCTATTCAATTGGACTTAAAGCCCACTCAATGGGGGGTAATTCATGTGTGGTACTGTGAACATAGCAAAATAAACATGGCTGGAGAGGTCATAGATTCTAGAGCAAAGCCTACATCTGTCACATCCCTAGAACATTGTAATTTCTTACTATATGCTAAATATGGATCTTATATTTACAGACAAGCATAACTATCAGCACTCAGCAAAAAAGTTTCTTTTTGTGACAGATGAAGACTACCACAGAGTTCCACAACTGGTGACACACAAAGAATGTGTCGGTGAGATGCCCAGTTCTAAGTGACACAACTACAATGGAACCTCTATACCTAAGGTTTATGGAACATACTGGAACAGGGGGCAGAGAGAATACTGATGCATCTCTCAACTGTCACCAATGAAACTTCCTCATGTAATAGATGGTGATTAACACAGAAAGCTGCAAGTGCCCAAAGTGTAGAGAGTAAGAGACTACAGAGTGTGCGTCCTTGGATAGGGCTCATATATTAAACCCCAACCATCACTGGTCCTCAGGGAGCACTGTGGGAGAAGGAGTGAAAAGATGGTAAGAGCCAGGGGTGGTGCACAACTATAAGGCAACAGAGTCTTCCAGGCTTATGGGAACTTGCTCATATGAATTTACAGCAATGATGACGGCATGCACAAGACTCATGCCAACTCAGACAAAAGCCCAGCATAGAACTGGGGAAATGGGCAGGATGCCACAACCTTAGCTGAGGAACTATTAGCAGCTGATCATTGCTGGGTGAAGGAGAGTTGGGATTCTTAAGGGAGTGACTCTAGATAGGCTTACTAGACTTCCAGTGGATGAATTCACACAGAGGGACATCTGGGTACTCTATAGGCTTTAACCTATATGACAGAATGCATGAAATTCAGTGGCCGGTCTATAGGGAGTGCAGATAGGGGAGGGGCCGAAATACATTTAAGGTGTGTTTTATGAAATGTACAAAATTTCAATAGAAATATAGTGGAAAAAAGTTAAACAGCAAAATTCCATATTACCCCAGTTAGAATGGCTATCATCAAGAAAATAAAACTAACAAATGTTGGTATGGATGTGGAGAATAAACACTCTTAGTGACAATGTAAATTAATGCAGTCACTATGGAAACTAGTACGGAGGCTCCTCAAAAATTCAAAATAGAACTGTCATATGACCCAGATATACTACTTCTGGGTATATGTGCCCCCAAACAATGGAAGCTTACTTTAGAGAGACTTGGATACCTATGTTCATTGTGGCATTGGTCATAAGAGCAAAACTATAAAGTCAGCCTGGATGCCTGTCAATAAATGAACAAATAATAAAAATGAAGTGTGTATACACAAAAGAGTTTTATTCATTCATAAAATAATGCAGTGTCATTTACAGGAAAGTGTTTGGAACTCTAGATTGTTATGTTAAGCTAAATGAACCTGTTTCACAAAGATTTGGGGGGAAAATACCCTAAAGGATTATGAAAGTTAAGATGTAGAGGAAGAGGAGAGATGAGACAGAATAATAGACGGGGAGAGTATGGAAATGTCATGACATTAGTACTTTGTACTTTGTATGCTAATAACAATGCTTAAATATATAGAAACATTAACAGCCAAAATTTCCATGAAAAGAAGAAAATAAAGTCTCTTTTACTTCAGTCAATCTCAACTCTGTCACCCAGTGTAGAAAATAATGCTGTCTCTGCAGTTCTTGCTAATTACCTTTTACTGCGGCTGCCTCCCACCCTAAAGAGGGGAAAGGCACTGTAATTGGATAGCAGGATATTTCTAGTTTAGGTCAGAGATAGTCATTAACTTTAGCAACTGGTGGCTTGATTCAAACCTATCTAAAACATTGCAGTGGCAAAGCCATATCATTTAGTGAACACACTTTAAAATTCAGTTTGTTGTCTCTCTAAATATCATGTCAATACTAATAAAACATTTCTGAAACAAAAGCTAGCGGCTTTATCATGATTTTTATCTTAAGATATTATTGTTGCCTTACTTGGTTGATATAAGAAACCTTACTGAGGCAAACTAAAATGCACAGAGGAAGTAGAATCAAACTCCAATTGACAACATTGCTAAGCCAGGCACCATCTACGGTTTGTTCCCAAATTCTCAGAGAATAGATGTGCCCCTGCCTCCAACCCCTTTTCTTTGAATTCTCTCAAAACTCATGATCACTTCAGCTTAGATTCCTGGGAACACTCAGGGATTGTTCTGCATTTGAGAAGGAAAACACTGTGATTTTATTATGTACAGGAAGATTAAGTTCTTCTGACTTTTGAGGCTGGTTCAACGTGCAGCAACAAAACGAAAATATTAAAGATTTAGCAGGAAATCTCACCAGTGTTTGGAAGGGTAAGGTAATAAAATCTGTAAAGGGTTTATGGCTGGCTCTATGACACTGAGAACCCAACTCCATATCAGGAAGTCAACCACTTGGTCAGTCCTTACACAAAGCCTGCATCTACCCATACCAACTCAATGTTGATTGAACCATTTACCTGGTTTTAGATACCCCTAGGAAATAATATAGAGCAACTAATCCTTTTTAAGTATAGGATATTAGGATTCATATGCTTTCTTTGGTTTTGTTTCTGATGTCTAAATGTGATTTAAAAATAAAACAAAGATACTCTTCCCTTCCTTTAGCCCACTCCTTTTCCTGGAACAATTTCATCCACCTCCATTTCTGTGCCTGTCTACCTTTGCAATTTCTGGCACATATGTGCTGTGTTGAATGCCAGGTTCAGGTCAACAGATGTCGTTATGAAAAAAAAGAACTAGAAAATTAGAAAACCTCACTGCTTTCCATTGCTTATTAGCATGAAACTGCAGCAATACACTGTATAATTTTTATGAGAACACTCTTGTGGGCATTCTTTGGGCTTGTGGACTTCTTCCTATTAGAAGTGGATTTTTCTATGTAGATCTATTTAACTCAATAAGAGATATATTTGTAAGCTTGTTAAAAATGTGACTCAGGAATATAATTTCTGGTATGACAGTAAAAGAACTCAAGAACTTAAAAGATATTAGGATTGAGAATCCTGTGGTGTAGCAATTCTCTTGGAAACATCATAAATCCTTGAGTTTTGAAGCTGGAAGGGACCTTAGAGGAATAAGATGACCTCCACAACCTCCAACCTGGTATAGTGGTTCTCCTTAGAATATCCCAGCTAGATCATAATTGCATTAGTGGCTTTTCTCCCCACTGTGATAAAGTACCTACAGAAGAAGCCGCATAAGGGAGGAAAGATAGATTTTGGCTCACAGTTTCAGTGCATCCAGTCCATCATGGTAGGAAAGGCATAGCAGCTGTGGTGCTGGGATCTTACAGTGTAGCTTGTTCTCATTTTTGAAGATCTAGAAGGGGGGAGCCTAAGCTGGAAGCGGGGCTGTGCTATAACCCTTAAGATCCAACCCTAATGGTCTGTCAGTTAGCTAAGCCCTAATTCCTAAAGGTTCAAAGCAGTTCAATTAGCTAGAGAGCAGATGTTTAAACACATGAACCTGGGTGGAGGCATTTCCTTTTCAAACCATAATAGGAATTGAGCAACAAGTTAACAAATTCTCTAGAAGAGAAATCTCAGTATTTGGAAACAAGTTACTTTTAGAGAGCTGTGTTTAGTTTCTAGATTAATTGATGCACAGCTTTTCTTCTGCACCCTCAGCATTCCAGTTTCTCACCTGGAAGTTGTCCACTGGAGCAGCATCCAATTCCAGTTCATTCTAGTTCCTCCATCCAGGTCTCAGGGCTTCCCCTGTCTTCCCCTGCCACCACCATGCTGCCCGTCCTCCTGGGCGTGCTTCAGTCAGAACAGTGCTCCTTTAAACAAGGCATTCGTGTCTGAATATCTCATGGGTGTGGCCTGATTCAGAAAACATGCCATTTCTATGGGATCTCTTTTGTTCTGTTGAATTGAAAATGCCCTGACAGTTAACATTCTGAGAATATTTCTAGCAAAGAAATACATGGATAATGAACACATAGCCTCTTGGACAGTTTATTAAGTAATATTCTGCTTCCTAGCT
The DNA here is from genome assembly GCF_000622305.1 of Nannospalax galili. NCBI lineage: Eukaryota > Metazoa > Chordata > Mammalia > Rodentia > Spalacidae > Nannospalax > Nannospalax galili. The sequence goes on along the minus strand of NW_008360319.1, from coordinate 2,706,702 downwards.
CTCACTGCCTTCAAATCTACTTCTTCCTAGTTATTTGACTGCCTTTGAGAAGAGGCTGAATTTTTTCAGTGGCATTCTGACAGGTCAGTCGTTCCAGCGGATCAGACCCATTAAAAGAGAAAGCAGAGACGAGATGTAATGTGCTGCTGTGGGATCTGGAATGTTCTTCAAAGATTTCCTTGTTAAAGGTTTAGTCTCTAGTATGGTGTTACCAGGAAATGGTAGAGCTGCTAAGAGATGAGGTCTAGGGCAATTCATAGGTCTTTAGGGACATGCCCTTAAAGAGGCCAAGGAGACCCCACTACATTCTGTCCATTTTTTTAAAATGAAAACTTGCTTCCATTTAATAGTAGACGTTCAAGGATTGAGATGGAAACTTTTTTATGTTAACTACATTCGGTGAAGAACTGATAGTACATAATTGAAAAAGTTAGCATCAAAACAATCATCTACTATTTAGACAGGCTTTGTTGTAGAAAAGCAATGTTAGCAACATTTATATTTTTTGCAACCACACAGTCTGATGACAAACAGATTAACTCTGTATCTATATGCAGTGCTGTACTGAAAACACCCAAAACCATCCCGGAAGCTGGGGGTTGGTCTTATTTTATTATAAAATAGCTGAAAAATAAAAAGGTATTAATTTCCACACCACTAAGAAAACACGAGTTTTCTCACTTGCTTCACATTTGATCGCCTAAAAAACACGCTTTTAGTCTCTCAACAAAATAAAGACAAAATGAAAGCATAGTGTCTTTTGCTTCTGTTCTTGCACCTTACAAAGATTTTCCTTTTTCATCTTTTTTAAAAAATTGGTGTTTAACATTATTAAAGGAAACACTGAACTTAAACTCTTTCTTGCCATTTTCTTGCATTTTGACTAAAAGGAGACCCCTCAAAGTGCCCTTACTCCCATCTCCTTACCACCTACTCCCTGCAATGAAAAAGAAAAACCAACTACTCAGATGGGCTTGGACAGGCGGGTTTCCCAGCTCCATATGTGAGTATCTTATACCAAGGTCTCTTAGTAATGTACAGCAGCACTTTTCTATAGTAAGAAAGTACTCCAAACTCTTTTCTTTTTTCTCCCTGTAGCTGCAGCTGGCCTGGATTTGCTAATGGAGACCAGGCTGGCCTCCAACTCACAGAGATCCACCTGCCTCTGCCTCCCAAGTGCTGGGATTAAAAGCATGCACCACCATCCTGGCTACTCTTTTCTTTTTTTTAAAAATAATTTATTATTATTTTTTAATGCTAACTCAATTCCTATTTATAATTTATTGATTTTTTTGTGCATTTCATACAGAAATCCCCCAAAATCTTACTCATCTTTATACCCACTCCCCAAATGGCACCTTCCCATAGCTCCCCCCCCCGACCCCACTGGAGTCCATATACCCTGTAATCCCTATTACTGTCCACTGTGTTATCAGTACCCCCCAGCTGTTACCCATTGATAGTCTATCTACTGAGTCTAGTCAGTCTATCTAGAGATCCTTGTTTTAGGAAGATCAGCTCTTCCTCATCTAGCAGCAATCAGTTGTCAACATTCCTTTAGATATGCTGTTCATTTTCCCAGTTCTATGCCGGGTTACTGTCTGGGAGTCCCTTGGGCCAGCCACCCTGGCCAACAACTCAAAGGAAGGTATTTCCTGTCTGGCATCATTTCTTGTTATGTAGCCTTTAGCTACACACACAGACTCAAAGAATTATACTGATCACTTTAATCTTTGGTTTTACTTTCCTTTTGGGTGTTTAAGACCATACAGTTGGCCCAGATTAACCAATTTATTTACTCTTAAGGTCATTTGAGGATCTGTTCCTCAGGGGTCACATGGGCTTGGGAGGAGCCCCTGGCTCCTTTCTTTTGCCAGTTCCATCTATGTGAAGATAAGTTAAAGGTCCTGCTCAACCATGGCTGGCTTCACTTGGAAGCATGGAGGAGATGTTTCCTCTGTGTTGACCCTCCTCTTTGTAGATTGGACACTGGTTCAAGTCCATCTGGTGGGGTCTCCATGGCCTCCCTGGAGAAGAAAACACGTGACTCATCACAGTTACAGGACATTTTGAGAGATGTTCCATAGTCCCCTGGAACTTAGTTGACCTTGGAGGGCCAGGAGCAAAAACTGTCCTTTATGTCCTTCTGATCAGATTACTATAGGCCTCAAAGTATGGCTGTTAAACATCCAAGAAGATTAGATCCACCAGTCTGGTACTTTTATTTACCATGTGCTATGTAGATAAAGCTTGGGCAAAAACCAAACATTCTCTGATAAGACTTTACTTGACATATATTGTGTTCCTTGAGCCAGTTGTATGTGTAATTTGTCAGTAGGTTGTTGGACTAATATGGTTCCCTCTGGTTTTTTTAAAACTCGCTAGGCATCATTTATCTCTCTCACTGTCTAACCCTTCCACCATAGATTCCCTGTTTTTCCCATTTCTCCCTTAATAATAACTTTCTCCCATGGTCCCTCCTCTCTTGAGCTACTTCTGTCCCTTTATCCCCAAGGTTCCTTGTATAACCCTTTCTCCCCTTCCCATTAGAATAACCCCATTTTTATCTATATCTCCCTTACTAATACCTGTTTCCTACTGTTCTTCTCTTTCAGATTCTTTCTTTTCCTTTACCTCCCTGATTCCTTTCCATTATCTTGGCTCCTGTAGTTATGTCTGGATACATATTCACTTATGAGGATTTGGTGCTAGGATCCACATATGAGGGAGAACATACATCATTTGTTTTTCTGAGTCTGTGTTACTTCACTTAGTATAACAGTTTCTAGTTCCATCTATTTACCTGCAAATTTCATGATTTCATCTTTCTTTACTGCTGAGTAAAACTCTATCATATAAATGAACCACATTTTCATTATCCACTCATCAGTTGAGGGACACCTAGGTTGCTTCCATCTCTTAGCTACTGTGAAAAGAGCAGCAACAAACATGGATGTACAAGTGTCTCTGCAATAGGAAGAGTTCTTTGGGTATATGCCAAGGAGTGGTATAGCTGAGTCAAATGGTAGGTTCATTTGTAGTTTTTTGAAGAGTTCTCCACACTGTTTTCATAGGGGTTGAATAAGTTTGCAGCCCCACCAGCAGTGGATGAGTGTTCCCCTTTCCCCACATCCTCTCCAACATTTGGTATCATTTGTTCTCTTGATCTTAGCCAGTCTGACTGGGGTAAGGTGAAATCTTAAAGTGGTTTTAATTTGCATTTCCTTAATTATTAGTGATGTTGAACATCTTTTAAGATGCTTCTTAGCCATCTTTACTTCTTCTTTTGAGAACTCTGTTCAGCTCCTTAGCCCATGTTTTAATTGGGTTACTTCCTTTCTTGATTCTTCGTTTTTTGAGTTTGTTATATATTCTGGATGTTAAACCTCTGTCAGATGTGTCGCTGGTGAAGATTTTCTCCCATTCTGTGGGTTTTCTCTTCACTTCCTTGGTTGCTTCTTTTGATGTACAGAAGCATTTAGTTTAATGAGGTCCCATTTGTTGATTCTTGACTTTGTTTATTGAGCAATAGATGTCCAGCTTAGAAAATCCTTTCCTACACCTATATCTTGTAGATTATTGCCAATGTTTTCTCCTAACAGTTTCAGCATTTCAGGTTCACATTGAGGCCTTTGATCCATTTGGAGCTGACTTTTGTGCAGGGCGAAAGATAGGGGTTTAGTTTCATTCTTCTATAGGTGGAGATTCAGTTTTGCTAGTATGATTTGCTGAACATGCTATCTTTCTTGCAGTGAATGTTCTTGGCCCCTTTGTCCAATATCAGTTGGCTGAAATTGCATGTGCTCATATTTGGGTCTTCAATTTTGTTCCATTGATCTGTGGGTTTATTTTTGTGCCAGTGCCATGCTGTTTTTGTGACTATAGCTCTGTAATACAGTTTAAAATCTGTTATAGTACTATGCCCAGCATTGCTCTTAGTGCTCAGGGTTTCTTTGGCTACCCGAGGTCTTTTGTGCTTCCATATGAATCTTAAGATGATTTTTTTTCCAATTCTGTGAAGAATGTCATGGGGATTTTCATGGGTGTTGCACTGGATCTATAAATGGCTTTTGGTAGGATGGTCATTTTCACAATATTAATTCTTCCAATCCATGAGCATGGGAGGTCCCTCCATCTTCTGGTGTCTTCCTCAATCTCTTTCTTTAAAGATTTAAAATTTTCATTGTAGAGGTCTTTTACTGTCTTTGGTCACGTTTATTCCAAGATTTTTTGTTGTTCTTTGTTTTTTGGTTCGAGGCTATTGTGAATGGGAGGGTTTCCCTGTGCTCTTTCTCTGAATGCTTGTCATTAGCATATAGAAAGGCTACAGACTTTTGTAGATTCATTTTGTAACCTGCCACTTTACTGAAAGTGTTAATCATTTCTAGGAGTTTTCTGGTGGATTTTTTGGGATCTCTTATGTATAATATATCACCTGCAAATAGTGATAATT
>NW_008360319.1:2675459-2702013 GCF_000622305.1 Nannospalax galili | reverse complement strand
TGGCTGTGGGCTTGTTATATATGATTTTGATTATGCTGAGGTGTATTCCCTCCAGTCCAATTCCCTCTAGGACTTTGAACATAAATGCATGTTGAATTTTATCAAAGGCCTTCTCTGCATCTATGGAGATGATCATGTGGTTCTTGTCTTTGAGTTCATTTATATGATTTTTGACTTTTATTGACTTAACGTCTATTGAACCATCCCTGCATCTCTGGAATAAAGCCAACTTGATCATAGTGGATGATCTTTTTGATGTGTGTCTGTATGTGGTTTGGAGGTACTTTGTTGAGAATTTTTACGTTTATGTTCATTAAGGATATGGGTCTGCAGTTTTCTTTTTTGGTTGTCTCTTTACCTGGTTTTGGTATTAGAGTGATGTTGGCTTCATAGAAAAAATTTGGAAGTTCTCCATCCATTTTTATTTTTTTGAATAAATTAAGTAGTATTGGATATAGATCTTTAAATGTCTGATAGAATTCTGCTGTAAATCCATCTGGTCCTGGGCTTTTCTTAGTCGGGAGGTTTTGTATTACTGTTTCAATTTCTTTTTGTGATATGGGTCTGTTTAAACTGTTAATCTCTTCTTGGTTTAGTTTTGGTGGTTCCCATGCCTTTAGATACCCGTCCATTTCTTTTAGGTTTTCAAATTTAGTAGCATATAGGCTTTTAAAGTATGCTCTTATAATGTTCTGTATCTTTCTGGTGTCTGTCGTGATGTTTCTCCTTTCATCTCTGATTTTGTTGATTTGGAAATGCTCTTTCATTTTTTTTGTTAACTGGGCTAAGGGTCTCTCAATCTTGTTTATCTTTTCAAAGAACCAGCTCTTGGATTTGTTGATTCTTTGTATTGTTTTCTTTGTTTCTATTTCATTAATTTCTGCCTTGATTTTTGTTATTTCTTCTTGTCTGCTGGGTTTGGGTTTCCTTTGTTTTTTCCTTTCAATTGTCTTGAGCTGCAGTGTTAAGTCATTTTTTTTGTGTGTGTTCTTTCTGATTTTTTAATGTAGGCACTTAGAGCTGTAAACTTCCCTCTAAGGACTGCTTTCAACGTGTCCCAGAGGTTTTGTTGTGTTGTATTGTCCTTTTCATTTAGTTCCTGGTATACTTTTATTTCTTTCTTAATTTCTCCTTTGACCCATTTATCATTCAGAAGTGTGTTGTTTAGTCTCCATGTGTTCCTGTGCTTACTAGGTTTCTTCCGGTGCTGATTTTAAGCTTTATTGTGTTGTCTGATAGAATGCATGGAATTATTTCAATCTTTTTTTTATTTGTTGCGGCTTGTTTTGTGCCCCAGTATGTGGTCAATTTTGGAGAATGGGGCTCTGAATAAAAAGTATATTATTTGGTGCTTGGGTAGAATATTCAGTCGATGTCTCTTAGGTCCATTTGATGTATGGTATTGTCTAATTCAGATGTCTCTCTGTTGATTCTCTGTCCTGTTGACCTATCTAATGGAGACAATGGGGTATTGAAGTCCCTTACTATTATTGAGTTGGGATTAATCTGGCTCTTAAAGTCCTTTAGTACTGTTTTCATGAAGTTGGGTGCACCGGAGTTCGGTGAATATGTGTTTATGATAGTAATTTCTTCTTGGTCAATTGTTCCTTTGATCAGCCCTCTTTATCTCTTCGGATTAGTTTTAATGTGAAGTCTATTTTGTCAGATATTAGAATTGGAACTCCTGCTTTTTTCTTAGTACCATTTGCTTGGAATATTTTTTTCCATCCTTTCACCTTAAGGTAGTACCTGTCCTTGAAAGTGAGATGGGTTTCTTGCAGACAACAAAAAGATGGGTTTGTTTCTTAATCCATTCAACTAGTCTGTGTCTTTTGACTTGGGAGTTCAGTCCATTGATATTTAAAGTTATTAACTAAAGATGTGTATTGATTCCTATAGTTTTGATTTCTGTTCATATTCTTGGTATAGCTGTGCATTTCCATAGTTATTCATTCATTAAGTTTCTTTCCGTCACCCCTTGGGTATAGTTGTTCCTTTCTTCAGCTCTTTGTATTGCTTCAAGAACTCTCTGAAGGGCTGGTTTTGTGGACATGAATTCTTTCAGCCTATTTATGTTATGGAAGATTTTTCTTTCCCCTTCAACTATAATAGACATTTTGGCTGGGTTAAGTAATCTGGGTTGGCATCTGTGGTCATTTAGAACTGGGAATACTTGGTCCAGACTCTTGTAGATTTAATAGTTCTCACTGAAAACTCAGCTGTAATTCTGAGGGGTTTTCCTTTGACTTGTTTTTCTTTTACAGCTTTCAGTATTGTCTCTTTGTTCTGTACACTTAGTGTTTTTACTGTGATGTGCCGTGGAGCATTTCTTTTCTGGTTCTGTGTATTTGGTGTTCTATATGCTTCTTGTATTTATATGGGGATGTCTTTCTTTAATTTTGGGAAATTTTCTTCTATAATCCTGTTGAAGATATGGTCCATATCATTATCCTGAGATTCTTCTCCTTCTTCTATGCCTAAAATGTGTAAGTTAGGTCTTTTTATCGTGTCACATAATTCCTGCATATTCCATTCTTGTGTTTTCTTAAATTTTTCATAATCTTTGCTTGAGTGGTCTAATTGGTCCACTTTGTCTTCCTGTCTTGATATTCTGTTTTCCATTTCATTCCTCCTATTGGTGAGGATTTCTCCTGTCATTTCTAATTGGTATATTGAGTATTTCAGTTCCTTCTTCAGTTCAGCATGAGTATTCTTCAATATTTCTCTTTTCTGACTTCATTCAGATGTTTGTCCCTATCTTCTTTCAGTTTTTAAATTTCTTTGTGTGTTCTTTAAATTCACTGAATTCTTTTATCATGTTTATAATTGTTCTTTTGAATTCCATGCCCTGTGTTATCTCTAGGGGATTCTCATTGTACTCCTCTCCAGGACTGTTGGTACTTGATACATTATTTGGGTTTTCATGTCATTTTTTCACTGTGACTTTGACATGTGGATTTCTTTTGTAGTTTCTGATTCTTGTGTGAGACTCAAGCCTTCCTTTGTTGAGTTTAGGTCTGCTTCTTTTGTAAATTTTATGTGCCTTTGTGGTTTAATTGCTGGGCATGAAAAGCTGGTTGGTCTAGGCTTCAGGTTCTCTCCTTTGATTTTATATTGGAGAGGCCAGATGGCTTTTGTCCTGCTGCTCAGGCGTTCCAGCAGAGGCCCAAGTTGGATGAGGATCAGATGTTCTCAGGCTTTCTACTAAGGTCTGGATCCCTCCAGGAAAGATGATGGTGTGAGGAAGTTGGGGGCTGGGCTAGTCAGGGACCAGGGCCTGTCTCAGGGATCCAAAGGTGAAGTGGGGGAGGGAACAGGCCTGGAGGGCTCAGAGGGACTAGACCTAGGAACTGGGTTGGTCTAGGTGCAAAGGGTCAGGAAACAGTGTGGAGTCTGGGCCAAGAGGTTAGTCTAAAGGTCTGGGTTGCCAAGAGAAGAAATGGACCACTGCCTACACTAGGAAGAGAGATGGGGTAGGGGAGCTAGGAGGGTGAATGAGGCTGGGGGAGTGAAGGTGGAGTGGGCACATGGCAGAACTTACCTAGGAAAGGAGCTGGCCCCAAGATGCTGGTGGCCGTGACACCCAGAAATGCAAGGGTGATGTGGGGGAGGGAACAGGCCCTGAGGGCTCCTTGGCACTACACTTAGGAACTGGGTTGGTCTGGGTGCAAAGGGTCAAGAAGCAGTGGGGAGTCTGGACCAAGAGGACAGTCCAGAGGTCTGGGGTGCCAAGAGAAGAAATGGGCCAGGGCCCACACTAGAAGGAGAGATGGGGTAGGGGAGCTGGGAAGGCAAATGAAGCTGGGGGAGTCAAGATGCAGTGGGCATGCAGCTAAACTTATCCAGGAAAGAAGCTGGCCTCAGCAATTATTTATTATTTTTTTATGTATATGAGTGTATTGCCTACATGTGTGAATGCACCCATGTGTGCAATTCTCATGGGTGTCAGAAGAGGGCATTGGATCCCCTGGAACTGGAGTTACAGATAGCTGTTAACTACCCTGTGGGTCTGGGAACCGAACCCAGGTCCTCTGCAGGAGCAGTCAGTGCTCTTTACCGCTGAGTCATCTCTCCAGTCCCTTTATGTAATTTTAAAAACAAAGTTTTTTGAAATGAATCTTCATTCACACAGCACAGCAGATGCACAAGAACTACAGCACATCAAAAACAGCATTGTGCTGATGGGGATTTGACTTTATCATTAGAAAAAAATAATCATGAAGGATAAAACAAAAGTAATTACAACCACCCCTCTGACCTCATGGGGGCCTTCTCTATTCTGTGAGTCCATTTCCTGGAGTAGAGGTGGGGAGAGTGGCAGCAGTTCTAAGTGCTTTGAGCTGTCAATTCGTGTTTTACTTTGACCTGGTTGGGTAAGAAAGGAGAGAGAAACTCTCCTAACCAATGATCTTAGAAGAGGCCTGAGCTACTGTATCTGCTTTAGGTCTGTGGAGTAAGGGCCAACAGAGAACAGATGGGCTCGGACTTGGCCCTCATCTTTGGATTTTGAATCTCTTCGTGGGTGTGGGGATCAGCTTCTTAGTGCCTGTGGGGTGAAAGGGTGACCCAGAAAAACCCACGCTGTGGAGAGAATCAAGTACCGAAAGCACCAATAGCTTCTGCTTAGTCCTAATATGGCCTCTCCCTTCTACATTGACCCCCAGGGTAAAGAAAGGAAGAAGAAAATTAAACCCAGCTGTTTCAGACAGATCCACTTCCCCACTCTCTGCATTAGCTTTGTAGTAAGTACCCAGTGTCAAAGATATGACCCTACTCCCCTTGTCTGGACAGTCCTTTCCCTGCCCTGTCCACATACAGAGACCAGTAGACAGGCCTGGTTAGCTCCACTGGATCCCAGATGCTTGAGGGTCTCAACTTTTTGAGGATCACTTCTCAAAGCTGTTTTCTGGGATAAGGTACCACCTTTATTGTTTCCTGTCCAATCCTTCCTCCAGGTCAGTCACATCAATGACCTTTTTTCCAGGGATTTTCTCCAAGAGATTGGGCGAGATTGGAGTAAGTCGTTCCTGTTGGCTATGCCTTCAGTCCTCAGATGTGCAGGTTAACTGGGGCTCTTGTCTACTTTGCTCGTTTTTCTTCATCTTCACTGACTTTAGCAGTGGCCCTGCCTCCTCAAGGCTGGGCATCTCTTTGACTATTTGTTCCGGATTGGCTAGTAGTATCTCTTCAGTCAAGAACAAAGCATCATCTTGCCCCAGGTCTTTTAGGGGTGGCTTTGAGCATTCAGTCTTCTGGGATGATCAGCCTCCATTCTTCTTGTGGCTGTTTGGGACATAATGAGGTGAGAAATCTCTTTGGAGTGAGCTTTTGGGGGAAATGATCAAAGGCACAGGGTTTGGTGAGACAGGATCGCCATTTCAGTGGGTCTTGTAAAACAGGTGTGCTGACTTGTCAAGCCAATAATCACAGAAGGATACATCTCGTTCCTTCACTCCTTTGAGTCACCTTTACAAAATGTATAAAGGTCCAGCGTCCAGCAGGTCCAAAGGAACGACCTCATAGAGTGGCACCTGAAATAGTGGCATCGAAGGGGATGGAAAATGATGGCTTTCGTGGCTATGAAAATAATGGTGACCAAAGGAAAATTGTTCCTCATTTTCATTCTACCAAAGCTTCTCAATCCCAGGCACCATGGGAGTGAGCAGCTTTGCTCTGCCACATGGTTTGCAATATGATTGCAATTACTTAAAAAATATATTCTATTTATTATTTTATCTTAGGTGTGTGAGTGTATTGCCTGTAGGTATATAAGTGCACCCATGTTATGCAATGCCCAGGGAGGGACAAAGAGCAAGTTGGATCCCCAGAACTGGAGTTACAGATGGTTGTTAGCCACCATATGGGTGCTGGGAACCAAAACCAGGTTCTCTGCAAGAGCAGCCAGTGCTCTTAACCACTGTACCGTCTCTCCAGCCTCCATGATGTGCAATTTCTCCACAGGCCCCAAACAATGGAGCCTGAACATCATGGACTGAAACCTCCAAAACAGCGAGCCAAAATAAACCTGTCCTCATTATGAACTGGTTGACATGGGTGTTTCTTAGAGTGGCAAAAAGCTGCCTAGTACTCTGGGATTTTTCTCAGGAGAAACCCACTTATTTTAAAAGTCTATTGTAAAGAGCTTAAGGGAAAAAAGAATTGAAATAATACAGATTTTAAACAAACTAGTGATGGTACTTAATGACATTAAGAAGTAGAAACTGGAGATGTTCCAGTTAATTCAAAAACCTCATATCAACTAATACCTTTTAATTCTACTTTGAAATAAATTTTGGCAATTTAGACAAATGCTGGGTATTAGAGAATTGCTCTAAGAAAAAAGGCCCTAAGGGTGAGATGAGTAACTGTTAATAGTGACTACTCACCAGTAGCTCCTTTCTAATTTTTGCATTTATAGATTGTAAATTATTAAAAAGCAGTATCTTTATAATGGGCAAAGAACATTATAACAGCTTTTTAATATTCTATAGTGCTTGGGTTGACTAAGGACCTTGTGCATACTAGACAAGTGCTCTATAAGAGCCACACCTCAGTCCCTATAATGTCTTTTTAAAATCTGCACTCTTTAGCCTAGTAGGTGATGGAGTCTGAGTCTACATATACATGTGTGTAGAAAACTTGTGGGCACTAACAAAATACCCCCAGAGGATAGAAGTACTCCAAACTTTTTGTTAAAAAAAATGGTAGCAGGGTTAATGATGTCAAAAGCAGTTTAGATATTTCTAGAAAAACACTTATGGAGATACTTTTAAGGAAAAGGTATTTTGATCCTATGTTAAAATAGTTTTCCTTAAATTAAAATTCTAAAATATCTTTGAATTCACATTCACCCTCCCTCCCTCCCTCCCTTCCTTCCTTGGAAGCTTGTATGTGGACATCAGAGGACAATTTCAGGGAGTCATTTCTCTCCTTCTACCTTGTAGGACATGGGCATTGAACTCAGGTTGTCAGGCTGGCTTGTAAGTGCTCCTACTTGCTGAGCCAGCTCACTGGCCCTAAAAGCATTTTAAACCAGTTGGCTTCGTACAGGGAAATCTTGAGATTTCAAAGGAGTATTCGCTTCAGAGATTCTTCAAGTTTCCCATCCAGCACCAAATCTCCAAAAGCAAGATGCCCACCATCAAATATACGTTTTTCAATTTGAGGGTGATATTACATAAAGCAACACAGTAAATACGCCATCCTGACCTCCAGGTCGGCAAAACCAATACAGAGCTTGCAGAGTCCAGATCGGTCTCCCCATGATTTGTAGGACTCTACCATGCATTGTCCCTCTCCCTTATCAACAACTTTCATTTTCTCTTGTTCAATCGTACTGAAGGCAAAACAGATTTGAAGGCTGAAGAGTATTTCGTAGTTTCTTCATCACTATAATCGATACTTAAGACCACTTCTACCAGATACAAAGTTCTGGGGACAGGAGTTTGGTCCTTAGAATCTACATTGGATAGCTCACAACTACCTATACTCCAGCTCCAGAGGATTCAACACTCTCTTCTGGCCTCACCTGGTACCTGCATACACAGCATACATGTGCTTACATACACTCACTCATAAATAATAAAAGTAAAATAAAAAATCATCCTATCTCTTTAATTTTGCCTTGCATACGCAGAAGGATCGTGCTCTTCTGGATTTTTGAGGCATTTTATAATCTCACTTTTGCTTTTTTATTTGTACATATCTTTCTCCTTTATTCATCCATATTTTATATACTCTTTAACCAATTTCTTTTTCTTTTCCTTCTTTCCTTATTCTCGCTTTGCTTTACGTATACATTAAACATGCATTTTTTCCTTTGATTTTTCCTTGAGATTTTATGAAGCTAGTTGTCCTTCAAGATATAATAAGCACCATAAAAGCATCAGAACTCTTGTGTTTCACAAAACATATTATTTTTCATATCACAAAATGATGTCCCTACCTGTTGCGAATTGATGCCATCTCTTGTCAACTGAATTACCATCCAGCTAAATTTAATTTCTAGACAATAAAATACTCATTTTTCTGTTCTTGCCCCTCAAAGTCTCTCTTCTAAATGCCTGGCATTTTCTGAGCATTCTAGTCTACTTCAGACCTAATATTTACACTACAAAAATGTGGCGTGGAGGAAAGCTTCTTGGGTTTTTAAATGTTTTTTTAAATTTTTAGATAGTGAAATCAAGGGAGCACAAAGAAAAGTCACACAGGTAGTTGGGATTTGGGATGCATCTGACCCACCCCCTTCTCTTTACCCTCGCACATTTAGAGAATTATTAGTGTAGGTTTGCACAGCTACAACATGCAGCACACTGTGTCAAAACCATAGGCATGGCTGGGGGAAAGGCTACCTAAATGCCTTGTAGATGGACAGTTGGAGAAAGCCCATTGGGCTAAAAAACATTGTGTAGTTTGTTCCATCTCTGAATGAAAATTTTAATTTTTATAGAACATTTGATGGTAACAAATATAGAAGATGTAGGCTAGAGATGGGGCTCAGTTGGTAGAGTGCTCTCCTAGCGTGCATGGAGTCCTGGGTTCAATCCTTAGCACCACCTTACCCAGACATAATGGGCCACATCTATAATCCCAGTAACTGGAGGTAGAGGCAGGAGTATCAGAAGTTCAAGGTCATTTTTGACTATATAGTGAAATTGAAGCCAGTATGGGTTACAAAACTGTGTCTCAAACAAAACAGAAAACTGGAAAACGACCACTTTGATGACCTCTTCATTACATTAGCTCTACAATATTAAACACATTAATTTTATCAAGAAAAGTGATCAAGAAATCTTGAAGTTCAGGAATAAAGTCATAGTTTTCTAAAATAATCTGGAATTCATGGAAAAGTTTCTTAGAAATAAACTGCAATTTTTGATGGATGAATGTGTGTGTATGCATGTTTCTATGTATGAATGTTTGCATATATATTCATGTGTTTGTGTGTTCATGTGTGTTGATATATATGTGTGTGAATGGGTTGATGAGGGTGTGTGTGTTTATGCATGTGTATGTAGGCATATATATGTGTGTACATGCTTGTGTTTGTGGTGATAGTATGTGCATGTGTATATGTGTGTGTTATGTGCATGTCTGTATATATAAATGTGTCTATATGCCTCTGTATACATGTGTGTATCCACATTTGTGTGTATGTGTTACTGTATATGCATATGTATGTATATGTGCTTTTGTGTATATGCACACGTGTGTATGTTTATGGAGTATGTGCATTTGTGTATGTTTGCATGTGGATGTATATGTGTTTGTATGTATACCATATGTGTATGCATATGTAAATGTTGTACACAATCACACACATAAACAAACACATATATATATGCCCACACACATTTACAGACATATGAAAAAACATAATCACCCACACACATACTCATAAACCTATGTGTTTGTATGTGTTCCCAATCACATACCAATATATGAAAACACACTCAGACCTCATACACGTAGGTATGTACATGTACATGCCTATATACGTACATATACACTCACATAGTCACCAGTACACACATATACATATATACTCACATGCACCCACAGTCATACACACGTTTTGACACAAGACCTTTGTGGCTTATGTTAGGCCACAGCACCCTGGAGCAAGGGAGTTGTCAGTGAGGTACCAAGGGTTCACTGTAGGTCCCTGGGAGAGCTAGCTTTTCTCCTGTCACATTATGAACTGCATTATTCAACTACTGTTGAGAGGGTTATGACGAATGATCAAACTGTGACTTTTTCAACCTTTTTATGTCCTAAACATATCGGTCAACTTGTGCTTTTTGTCTGCCACAGACTGTTTTCAAAGTGAACTACCTGCTAGCCAGCACTTCATGCTTTTGAATCCAGCAGCATTTCCTAAGCAGCTCTCTGCATCTACTGAAAGCAATGATTTGGGGTTCTTAGAGTTTACAGCTTCCTTGAAGTATAATACTTCTAGGGAGTGCTAATACTCACATGCAGTCTTGAATTGGAGCAGTTGCCTAGGAAACAAAACCTTAAAACAAACCTCATTTTGGGAGGCACCTGCAAATTTTCTAATGGCAAGATGCAGTTCTGTGTTGGAGAGAAGTCCTTGAAGTTGAAGGGTCTGAGAGGCTGAAGCTTATCATGTGCCTGTGTATTGTTGTGGGACTCTGGAGATGTTGTATTTAGCACTGCTAATCAAATAGAAGAACATACATATGTAAAACCAGTTAAACAAAAAAGTTAAATTATTTTTCTATGGTCATGGGAGTTGAGAGACACTAAAGAGCAGCAGAAAAGATCCCGAATTCAGCCAGAAGACTCAATGAAATATCTCCAACAGGCAACAAATTTTAACTTACAGCAAGATCTTGGGCTATATGAGACAAATTAATGGGCCCAGGTCAAGTTTCTTGATTATAAAAGAGACAGCTGGCATGGCCTACAAGACACTAGGCCTCCAAATCCCCCATCCTCATCCTAACAATTGCCTGACCCTGTGACAGGGCATCTTACGGTATCTGATCAGTGTCTTTCTACAGTGATTTAGTGCACACTGATGATGTCAGCCTCGTAGGGGAGACAGAACCCCCTTCTCCATCCTTCTGTGCTTGGTGCCTACAGTTTGCAAATTAAATGAACAAAAGACAAGTCAGAGAATAAAGTCTATCCCAAAAGCACATGAGAGCTGTATTGAAAAGAAATGAAATCTCAAGCAAGTCATTCGACTTGAGAGCTTATGTAACCCTTTAAAACAAGCACTTAATTGTGGAGAAATAACTAGATGAAACTGAGTTAGGCTTCTGAGGGTGTGGCTTATGGAAATATATGTATATACATGCATGTACATTAAATGAATGGATGATTAGAGATGTTAAGTATGGTCTCTTTTTTTCCAGACTCAAATCTCCCATGGTAAGCATTATCTCCCCGTGGTTAGGACTTTCTCCTCTCCTTGGTAAGGGAGGGAGACATCTTTGCATTTCCAAATAGAGGCCTTGCTTTTAGATGGAAAGGGGGAGTGAAGAAAAATTTCCCTCTCTCTGCTTTTGCTCAATTGTCTTGCGCTCAAAACAATCCCTAAGGCCAAGTGGTATGTTTAGAGGTATCATATTTAGGGGTGGCATATTTTGATCCCTTCATTAGCATCATGATAATGATTTTAAAATCACTGCTTCTGGTCCTCCTGTGTATAAGTTAACTTGTGGCCCATTACTGATTAATCAAGAGCATTAATTACAAAAGAAGATTATTTTTGCATTTAAGGCACCAAAGGCACCAAGTTTTCAGTGAGTGTATCATTTTAAGTGTGTGTATTAGGATTTTCTTTCCCCCAGGAACATATTCAGTAGGACTGTTGTTTATGAGGCAATTATAATATGTGTGTGTGTGTGTGTGTGCATATATGTGTGGCTGTGTATGTGTGTGTGGCTGTGTGTTTGGACAGGAAGTCAAGTTTTCCTCTAATGGGTAGAATTGCATGCTTTACTCTTTAAAAATATAATCTAGTAATAAAAAAAGCCTCATTCCCAGTCTATAAAAAGAAGGGCAATTATCTGCTGTGCCTATCGTTACCATGCAACAATTCATTCTGAGTTATATAAACATTAAGACTTTTTTTTTCTCAAGGATAGCCTCATTAGCTAGTTCATTATTAAATAGAAAAATATCTGCATTTCTGTGAGCAACGTGTCTTTTTTGCCCTTCTTGTTCCCAGAGTCGTAGGCACACACCCAGATTGGTCCAGATTAGGAGCTCTGACCTGCGTCTTCAAGAACATCAAATTTACTCTCAGATGAGCCCAGCTTTCTCTGCCTGGCATCCCTCTGTGTCTTACTTCCAAATGTCCAAATTGCCAACCACTGAAGACTTGTCTCAAACACTTCCTGGCCCACTGTTTCCTTTGATGCTTCCTTCTCCTCTTTGAACAACCATTGGAATAAGCAACCATTTCTCTCTTACTAAACAAACTACTGTCACTGTTGGTTTCGTGACTTGTATATTCTATTAAATAAAGTTTCTACCCAACCCCACCCCAACTCTGGTACTGGAGATGGACTCTAGGGCCTCACGTGTACTAGGCAAGCATTCTACCACTGGGTCTTTTCTATGTTTATTTTGACAAGGTCTCACATATTTCAGGCAGTCCTCAAACTCCATAGGTAGCAAAGGATGATCTTGAACTTCTCCTACATCCACCTTCTTAGTTCTGATGAAATAGATTTGTGCCACCATGCCTAGTTTCTGTGTAATATTGATGCTAGAACCCAGAGCTTCATGTATGACAGGCAAGCCCTCACCAACTGGGCTACATCCCCACCCCCTAAAGAATTTCTGATAATCCAGTCAGAAAAGCTAATATGGTTCCTTGCTTGTTACTTCTCGAAATTCTCATATTTTAAGACCAGATGATGACAAGGTAGAAAATGATATCTTGAATTCTTTACAACTCTGTTGATAATGTTTGGGAAACATTGCTTATTTTACATTGTTATGTTTTTGGAGGACATGATCTAATATTAATAATGACCCAAGTTTAAAAAATAACACATTAAGTTTTATGTAATATAACAAATGACCAGGCCAAATACACAATTTCATCCAATGTAAGATATAGTTTGCAGATCATTATCCTCTTTGGGATTATTTCTTTGGCTGGTCTTTGTATGTGCATGTGGATATTGAAGATGACACTTTGCTTGTAAGATTTGGGCATGCTGGAGTTGCAGAACTGCTATAGACTGAATTGTGTTCCCTGACCACCAAAATTCAATATTCATATCTGGCAAACTGAATCACATTTGGAGACACAGTTTTTATAAGATACCTAAGGTCAAATGAAATGAGAGGGTTGGACATTCCAGCCAATGAAATGGCAAGGAAATGGCATGTGTGGGTAAGGAACTGAGTCAGTCAGCACCTTGAACTTAGACTTCCAGCCTCCAGAGCTGTGAGAAAATATATTAAATGTGTTTCAAAGTCACTCAGCCTGTGGCGTTTTGCTATGGCAACCTGAGCCCATTAGGGAAGGAATAATAATTTTAGAACTTAAGTAGACCAACCTGTTTCACAGGATTGCTTACATGCAGGATTGCTTACATGCAGTGGATAAAATGGTCTTGAATTACTCATACCAGTGGTGTAGTCAAGAATTACCTTGGAGGGAACCTTTTCAGAGAGAGTTCCAGAAGGAAGCTGAGAGAAAGACAGTTGGTTTGGTGGGCGTCTTCATTAGAGAACTACCTGAATAAATGTTGACACACAGGAAATGAAGCCTTCATATAAATGTGAATGGAAAGGGAAAATTTTATGACTCCCTCACAGTTACCGGGAAAAATAAGTCATTCAGATGGTGTAGCTTGCTCTTTAAGAAAGACTGATAAATAGAAATTTCTGGATAAGAAGTCATTGTAAAAAAAATGAAGTCATCATAGTGCTCTGAAATGAAATCTAATAAAAATAATAAAAACACCCAGGCACAGTAACAGGCAAAGACGTGTGGCTATCTGACTCTGCACTTCAGTAGCATGCATTTTACTTTTTACGAGTGCCATGTTTTCTTTTTTCTAACTGTGATGGAGGGCAACAAAAATACTGGCCTTTATTAGCTCCCCAGAGATTAGGGAAGGTCCTTTCTATAATAAACAGTCTGGCACTGAGATATAGAATTTTCAGAAAACCTGAAAATCTGCTGGTCCTGAAAGAGGGTTTGATAACTGAAGATGTGTTATGTAGCAATGTTCTGTGAACTGAAACATTCCCTCCAGAAAGGAGGGAGGCTCGTTAGAATCAGAAACTAAACAAACTTCATGTATCTGAGAAAGCTGTTTTTGAATTCTCCTGTAAGTAGCTCCTCACCTAGACTCCTGTAAGTAACCCCAGTAAACTCAGTGGTTCATCAAGTTCGACTTTGTTGTAATCCTTACTTTGGTCTGTCCTGAGTTCCTTATCCAGGATGAGTAGATACGTGTGTGTGCTGTATTGCCCCAGGAAAAATCTCACAGGACAAGTGTATGCTCAAACCAAGGTCTTTTCTGTCACAAATGTGTGGCTCCACACAAGTCTGTCTTTTTATCAGTGCATTGTGGTGCTGGGGACTGGAGCCAGGGCCTCCTGAATGCTAGATGAGTGAGTGCTGTATCACTGTGCTCCATCCCCAGCTCTACTTCTGCTCAGGCTTCTGATTGCATAGCTTGATGTTCTCAGCTGTTGCCATTGGCGGTAGTATGGCCTTTATAGTGGTCCTATAACTGAAGCTACATCAGGTCTCCTCAACTCTTGATCCTTTTTTTGCATATGCATTCCTGATGGGAGCAGGAGAAGCCTCACTAACTGCATATATCCGAACTATGTGTGATGATGGCAGATACTGGCCAGTCAGACTATGAGCTGCTCGACACTACAAATACGGCCCATCTGAAACAAGATGTGTGGTTAAATGCCAAATGCACTGCAGATTCTGAAGATGATATGTTGTATGAAGTTCCCTAGAGAAATAGAACCAACAGAATGTGTGTGTACACACATACACACATATATACAAATATACATATACATATACATATATATATAATAAAAGAGAATTTTCTGGAATAGCTTATGTGATATGGTCTAGGCAGTCCAACAATGACTATCTGCATGCTAGACAGTGTGAAAACCCAGTAGTTTCTCAGTTCATGAAGTAGGATACATCAGCACTCCCAATCTGGCACTGAAGGCCTAAAAGATTCCTAGAGAGCTGTCTTCAGGCAACCTTGAAAGGCCAAAGAAGCTGGAGTCCAATATTAGGAGAAAATGTCATCACCATCAGCAGCAGCAGCAGCAGCAAGAATAAATCTACTCACCAGCAAGCAGTGGAAGCAGGTCAATAGTCAACACTGCTTTTTCCTCGGACCTCTTTGTATCTGGGCTAGAGGGAGAAGAGGAAATACCACCCACTGGTCTTCAGGCAACCTTGAAAGGCCAAAGAAGCTGGAGTCCAATATTAGCAGAAAATGTCATCACCATCAGCAGCAGCAGCAGCAGCAAGAATAAATCTACTCACCAGCAAGCAGTGGAAGCAGGTCAATAGTCAACACTGCTTTTTCCTCAGACCTCTTTGTATCTGGGCTAGAGGGAGAAGAGGAAATACCACCCACTCCAGGGGAGGGTTTTCCTCCTATCGGTTTATCCTTCCTGGAAATCACTTGCCAGAACTGCCCAGCAGTGTATCAATTAGTTGATTCCAGACCCAATAAAGTTGACAACCAAGATGAACCATCGCACAGCATAAAAAATAGAATGTAGAAACTATGACAATTTTTATATTGGCTAAATCCATGGCCATAACAATATTTTGTATTTATTGAATTAAATGAAATGTATTGCTAAAGTTAATTGCACCTATTTTTTGTAATACAATGGCACCAATGTGTGGCTTAATTTAATATAGTGACTAGAAAACTTACAATTATATTCATGGCTGCATGAACGCTCTGCATTATATTTCTGTTGAATAGTACCTGAATAGGGGAAATGCATTGTTTGTAAATAGAAGCCTGTGGCCATGGGTGGGTTCCAGCGCTTGATATTCAAAGTACCCATCTCTACAACCAAAAAGCTGTGGGAAAGCCTAGCATGACTGGGGAACATGGGTGACATACAGAAAACTAGAGATAACATAGTCACATCGGGTCTTGTGATGTACTCTTAGTTTTTCTCTGAATAGCTTAAAAAGATGAACTCTTTTAAACGATGTGATGCAAATAACTGTCATTGTTTAAAAACTTCCTTTTGCCTGAAGTTTCTTGGGCAAGTGAGGTACACTTTTACTCGGGGAATATATTTAATGCCCTAAGGAATGAAGCTCAGGATGTTTTATTTTCATTAAAATAAGCCTGAATTCCAAATTTTGAACATTATGCAATTGTTACTGGATTCCATGGCCAAATTTGTCTAAGTATTCTTAGTCTTATTTTTATCGCTGTTTTTTTTCATTATGGTTTTCGTCTTAATGAAACAGTACAAGAACACGAATACATTTAATAATTGCTATTGTTTGGGTGTTTTCAAGTAATTCATAATCTATAAAGCATTCTCAAATAATTTAATTTGATTTTTACAAAAGCTTTAAGAAGTAGATGTTAGATATCTGTAGAGAGATAACTTTAGTGCTGGCCAGTTTCCCTTACAGGGCTCTAGTGCTGAAGCCTGGATTTTAAGTTAGGTGCTCGGACTTTAAATCTCTTTGTTTTCTCTGCATAGTGTAGTGGTTTGCCATGGTAGCATGGCTAAGGATACAGCTATAGGTACCGACTGTGCTATCTCCTACTAGTTGTCTAAGACATCACCATGCTGAATCCTTCTATGCCTGGTCCTCCTTAACAGTGAGATGCCAGTTGACTGTACCTGTTTTGAAGTAGACCCACTCACAGCTCCTACTCAACCATGTCGGCTCACCACGTCTGGGATGCCATTTCTAATTCAGGCACAAGTCCAGTGAGATAGAACATTCACATAGGAAGTTAAGCAAAACAGCTCTCATACACACAGTTTTGCAACACGGGATAGGAAAAGGCTTGGATTCTTG
Source organism: Nannospalax galili (assembly GCF_000622305.1). NCBI lineage: Eukaryota > Metazoa > Chordata > Mammalia > Rodentia > Spalacidae > Nannospalax > Nannospalax galili. The sequence continues at coordinate 2,685,461 of NW_008360319.1, read as the reverse complement.
GAAAAATTGTCATGGTGGATAAAGTCTCATCCATGTGAGCCCCACGTGATACCATCGCTGTTGGAATTCAAAAGGCACTCTGCTATTGTGTTTCATGACTTGAAGGGAACTTGGGCCCCTGTGCTCAAGCATGTAGGGCATCCTGTTCCAGGAGGGATGGGATTAGAGTCACTGGCCACTCTGGCCAGTTCCCCTTTATTTTTTTACCAAGTATGTTAGTTACTTTTCTGTTGCTGTGATGCAATACTATGATTAAAATCAGCTTTGGGGAGGAAGTGGTTAATTTGGCTTACATGTCCAGATCACAGTTCATCACTGAGGGAAGTCAGAGCAGGAACTGAAGCAAGAATTGAAGCAGAAAACATGGAGGAATGAAGCCAACTGGCTTGCTCCCAGCTCGCATGCAATTACCTTTCTTATATAGCATATGGGCCCACCTGCCTAGGAATGATCCTGCCCACAGTGGGATGGGCCTTCTTACGTTAATTAGCAATCAAGAAAGTGTACCACAGACAGGCCAAACTGGGAAATTCCTCAACTGAGGCTCCCTTTTTCCAGGGGTATCAAGTTGATAACCAAGATCAGCCATTCGCAAGTCTGTTCCTTGTCAGTTTCACAAACACGTGACTTAATCTTTTGGTCCCCAAGATCTAATGTTAATATCGTGGTCTAAAATACAATCCAACTTTAAACTTTCCATAGCCTTTAAAAATTGAGGTTCCCCACTGGGAAGTGGAGGCCTCCAGGCCACTGGAGTCTTGCTTATATGAGCCTGTGGCAGCGGTGGTGGTGAACATGGGACCCACGTGAGCTCAATGAAACGAGGGCCCAAAGGGGAGGGGAGAAACAGCTGGCCGTCCAGCACTAGATTGAGAACTGTTTGAGACCGATTGCTGCTGGGTGAGGGAGAGTGTGACTTACATACGACCACTGGACGGGCTGACTAGACTCCAGTGGACACATTTACACTGAAGGACATTTGGGTACAAACACCTGAGTGAATAGGACTCAGCACGTATGGCAGAGTGCAGAGGGTTCAGTGGGAGAGTATGGGGAGGCATGGATGAGGCTTGGGGTGTGTATTTGAGTGGAAAATGTATGAAATTTAAAAAGCTCAATTAAAAAATAATTTTAAAAATCAAGGTTCTCTAGTTTGATGTGTCAAGTTAGCCCAAATCAGCCATCACTTCAAGAAAAGGTTTCTTCTTGATTCTTGAAGGGAAAATTTCAGTCAAGAGGCACAGACATGTTAAGCAGAAGTTTCTTTAGCAAAGCAGAGTGATAATACACTCCAAAAAGATACTGGGAAGGCTAACTTAATGGGAGGGCAACATCCATCCCATTGGGTTCTGCATTGTGAAATTTTAAGTTTTAATGAATATTTATGAGGTCTGTGTTATGTTCCTTCCCAAATGTATCATGGTAGATGGGATATTCACTATTTTTTTCCCCACGATCCTCTAGAAAAACCTGCAAATGGGGGGTCAAAACCACAATGCAAATGATATCATGAAAATGTTAGGGACTTTTGAGCCTTTGCTCCCTTAGTCACTGTACATGTGTGGCAACCGGAGAGCTCCCTGGTCCCTTGCTTTCTGATACAGTGAGATTAACCTAATTGGAGTCTCAAGGATGTTCAGCCATAAAGGGGCATCCAGAGAACACGAGAAGATGCAGCTCTAAGACACTGTGTCTGTTTCCTTGGCTCCCTCACATCTAAGTTCTTACCTGAACATTCTATCATTCTTCTTGAGTGTGTGCGTGTGTGTGTGTGTGTGTGTGTGTGTGTGTGTATGTGTGTGCACAAAGCATGTATGTGTGGATACTTGTCCATATGTGTGCAGAAACCAGAGGACAACCTCACGTGTTGTGTCTCAAGTCCTATTCATGTTTTAAAAAGATTTATTTTAATGTGTGTGTGTGTGTGTGTGTGTGTGTGTGTGTGACGTCAGGTACCAGCAGAGTCCAGAGGAGTGTGTCAGATCTCTGGCAGCTGGAGTTGTGAGCTGCTTAATGTGGATGCTGGGTCTCTAGAAGGGCCATTCTTGTTAACTACTGAGCTATCTCTCCAGCACCTACCTTTTTTTCTGAGATAGGATCTCTTACTGGCCTAGAACTTGCTTGCCAAGTAGACTAGTGAGCCCTAGGGATCTGCCTATGTCTACCTCCTGGTGCTAGGATTATAAGTGTACCATCATGCTCAGCTTTTATTAATGTTATTTATTTTGGTCTTTTTAAGACAAGGTCTCCCTATAGCCACAACTGGCCTGGAACTCACTATGTAGACCAGGCAGGCTTTGATCTCAGAGTGATCCATCATCCTGCCTTTGGCTTCTGAGTGCTGGGATTAAAGACCTGTGCCACCACACCTGGCAACTTTTATTATTTTTAATATGGGTTCTGGGACTCAAATTCAGATCCTCATGCTTGCAAGGCAGGCACTTTACCAGCTCTGCAGTTTCCCCATCCTATCACTATTCTGAGTGCTATAAAAAGAAACGGGGAAGAGGTGAGTCATGAAAGCCAGCTTAGGACTTGTCCTGCCTCGGGATAAAATCATGAGGTTAGGGAGAAGCCATGTCAACAAAAGAAAACACAGAATCAGTCACAGCACAGGATAGGTGCTGTGATGACTAAAAGGTGCTTGGGAAGAGCTTACCCTAGACTACATGCCTACAGGACTAATGCTCCCAGTGACAGGAGAGTGACAGCAGAGACCTCAATGACAAGTTGTTGGCAGTTGCAAAAGGGGGTCCTCCAAAGAGGCTGTAGGAATCCCAGACAGTAGGGAGAGCAGAGGCTGCAGCATGGGGGACAGTGTGGTGCCTTTACAACCTGTAGCAAGTTAATGTCTCGTCCAGCTGAGGAAAAGGCTTCACACACCCACACAGCCGCACCTCAGGGTCGAAGTCACTGCGTTGATGATCTGAAACAGTTGTTTTCTTCATTTTGTACTTTTTAGGGAATTCTTAACTACTTAGATGAAAATTCAAGAGGAACACCTTGGATCGCCATCCACAAAGAGTGATCACCAGTAGGTAGGATCCTGTCTCCACTGAACCGTTTCCATGAAGTGATATAGATTCCTTGGCAGTAGTTTTACTTTTTAAGTGAATTAGGCTGAGAGCTGCCAACTGGACTATTTATGCTGATGTGAAACATATGAAAATAACACTGAACAAATGGTTTTGTTCAGTGCATCTGATCTATTTGCATCTGATTTGTTTGCTTTTACCAGGTTATTTTAATTTGATAGAACATCTAAGGCTCAATAGAACATCATGGAAATCTAATGAAGGTGTATAATGCTAAATGAATTTCTCATATGGAAATACAGGCATTATGGCTTTGCTAGTGGAGTCTACATGGGCTGCTGGGAAACACACAGGTCACTTTGGATAACAGAATCTCATTTCTTACTGTGCTTGTGACTAAAAGTCAAGACCAAGTTGCTAATAGTGTTTCTTTCTGGTAAGGCCTTTTCTTCTTGACTTGTAAGTCACTATCTTCTCACTTTATGTGTGTGTGTGTGTGTGTGTGTGTGTGTGTGTGTGAGAGAGAGAGAGAGAGAGAGAGAGAGAGAGAGAGCCTCCAACCTCCAAATCCAGTCATATCAGGGCTTAGGAATTCATAGACGACTTGGGAGGGACACAGTTCAGTCTGTAAAGGGCTGTTCCCATTCAGTTTCTCCTGGGCTTGTATAAGGTTTCACATGACTGCTCCCTTTGAGCTCAGATATGGCCATATGTCTGTTTTGTTCGATGAAATGTGTGATAAAGTGGCATGTGACATCTGGGAAGGAGATTTCAAATCCAGGCCACAGACTTCACATTCTTTCCCCTTGTAAAATAAAGTTTCAGAGGCACACATAAATAAAAAATCTTCTTCCAGTGGGAGCTCATGAGCAAAGCATCCCCATTGGCTGGTGCTCTCCACTTAGTTTAAGGAAAAATTAGATATAATATGTCACAAATGTGCACATACATACATACACTTTAAAATATCGTTAGACATGAGATTTGGGGACTGCATATTCTTTGTGCACAATCTAGGTCAGCCTGACTTATATGAGTGTCTTAGTTTCCTCTTTGTTGCTGTGTGTGATAAAATACTCTGACCAAAAGCAATTTAGGGGATTACGATGGCTAATTTTGGTTGTCAATTTGACACACCTGGGAAGAGGGAACCTCAATAGAGGAATTTTTTCCATCAAATTGGCCTGTGGGCATGTCTACAGAGGCAATTTTTATTGGTAATTGATGCACCAATAATGGGCCCAGCCCATTACGGACAGCACCATCCTTAGGCAGGTAGGCCTGGGTTCTGAAAAAAAGGTAGCTGAATGTAAGTGTGGGAGCAAGTCAGTGAGTGGAGTTCTTCCATGGTCCCTGTTTCTGCTCCTGCTTGAGTGCCTGTCTTGACTTCCCTCTGTGATGAATTGTGACCTGGAGACACAAGATAAAATCAATCCTTTCTTTCTCAAGTTGGGTTTGGTCAGTGTTTTGTCACAGTAACAGGAAACCTAACTAGAATAGGGAGAAAATAATTCACCTGGCTTACATTCTCCAGGCAGCCATCCATCACTGATGGAGTCAGGCTGGGAACTCAAAGGCAGAAACCATGGAAGAATGCTGGGTCTCACAGGCGCATGCTTAGCTAGCTCCCCTATATAGTCCATGACTACCTGCCTAGGGATGGTACAAGCCACAGTGGGCTGGGTCTTCCTGTATCAATGAATAGTCAAGAGATGCTTCTACAGACATGCCCACAGGTCAATGTGATCAGAGAAATCACTCAATTGAGACTCCCTTCACAAATGGCTCTAGAGCACGTCAAGTTGATAATTAAAGCTAGCTAGGCAATGTGCACAAATTTTTTGCTATGACATTTGAGATTAATAAAATCAAATATGTACTTTTATGTCCCATTCTTCCTAGACTATTGTGCTGGATAGCTTTAGTGTCAACTTGACACACCTGGGTTGAGGGAGCCTCAATTGGGGAATTGCCTCCATTGGACTGGCCTGTGGCCATGTCTGAGGGGCATTTTCTTGATGAGTGATGTGGGAGGGCCCAGCCCACTGTGGGTGGTGCCACCCCTGAGCAAGTGGGCCTGTGTTGCATAAGAAAGCAGGCTGAGCAGGGGCCAGGGGAGCAAGCCAGTAAGCAGAGTTCCTCCATGGCCTGTGGCCCAGCTCCTGCTTCCAGGTTCCTGCCCTGAGTTCCTACCTTGGGCTCCCTGATGAACTGCGACCTGGGAATTGTAAGCTGAATAAACCCTTTCCTCCCCAAGTTGGTACTGGTCAGAGTGTTTTGTCACAGCAATGAAGAACAAACTAAAACAACTATGTCAGAAATGGTGCACTATAGTACTCATCACTACATTTAATTATGTTCTGAGTGTGGTCTGTTTGTGTCATGTCTAATACATGTTATCTAAATTGGAGATTCTCTAAGAACAGATTATTAGAAATTTTCTTCCATATTATAAACCAGTCTTTGAAATGGTTGAGTGACCTCTTCCTCTGAAGGCTCCACCAATACCTTTATCTTCTTTCTTGTCAAATATCATATGTATTCATGTAGCCCAGGCTGGCCCCAAACTCACTATGTAGCAGAGAATGACCTTAAACTCTTTATAACTTAATTTTTTTATATTTGAGAATTTTATATATAAGTATTGTCTTTGCATTGTTTCCGTCTCTCCCTGTCCCCCACCAAGTCCTCCCATGTCTTCCCATGTCCTCCAAGTCCCTCTCAATTTCTTTGTCCTCTTCTTTCATTATTATTATTACATATACATACATTCATAAGTATTATATATTTTATATATATATATAAATATATATATATAAAATGCACTGTGTTACTTTAGTGGTGCTCATATGTACCTGTGCTTAGGACTGCCCTTTTGGGATTATGTAATGTCTCGGGGAGCTGGTCCCTGGAGGAAACTGATTCTCCCTCCCTCAGCATCCATTGATTGCCTGTAGCTCTTCATCTTGAAGTGGGACCCTGTGACATTTGCCCATTCATCGGCGTGTCAACCAGCTTTGCCATTATGCAGAGCTCATTAGACTACCACAGTGTGGAGCGTCCATCGGTGCGGCTTCCCTACCATGTCCAGAATGCAGTCACTAACAGTAGGTGTCCTGCCTTCTGGCTCTTATATTCCCTCTGCTCCCTCCTTCAAGATGTTCCCTGAGCCTTAGGTGTAGTGGTTGCATTGAAGATGTGTCACTTAGGGCTGGGCACCTCACAGTCACTTATTCTCTGCATTTGACCAGTTGTGGAACTTTCTAATAGTCTCCATCTGTTGCGAAAAGAAGCTTCTTTGGTGAGTGGTAAGAGGTACACGTGTCTGTAAATATAAGGATATGTATTTCTATTACAGTAATAAATCACATTGGCTAGGGAAGTGACAGGAGTAGGTTGCTTCTAGGGTCTATGACTTCTCTAGCTGTGTGTATTTGGCTATGTTCACGGTATTATGCATGATTTCCCTCCCATTGAGCTGATCTTGAGTCCTATTAGACTGCTGTTGCTTACCTCCAAGATAAAAGTGCCTCACTACCACACCAATAGAGATATTTTACTGGGGCCAGTCATTGTTGTGGTTTGTAAATTTTATAGCTGTGAGGATCACTGATTCATTTTCTCCCTTGGCAGTTTGCATAGTATCCTCTGATACTATGAGAGCTGGTCTTCAGGGAGGAGGCTTCCAGGTCAGTTCTAGCTCAATTGCTCAAAGTCCTATGTCTGAAGTATGTCGTGTCTACAGCAATAGCGTCTTACCTTCACATTCTGGGAGGCAATTAAGGGCAATTTTGGGAGTCTCTTGGACTACTCCAAACAACTCGAAGGGATGCTTTCCATGCCTGGCACTGTGATTTTTGCTATGTAGACACCAGCTATACACGTGCACTCATATTTATATTATATGCATTTCAGTAGGCTTATTAAATGCTACATTTCCTTTTGGCTTTCACACCATTTAATCACTATGTGTATCTCTTTTCTGCCTCTGACCCTGTATAGCCTTCCCTCCCCAAGTGAGGCGCTCCTTACTTTCCCCATTTCCCCTTGATAACTCCAGTTCCTACTCATACTCCCTCTCAAGCTCCTTATTTCCCTTCCCCCCTGATTGCTTTCTATTTTCCTGGCTCCTGCAGTTATATCAGGATATATACTCCCATCTGAGGGTTTGGAGCTAGAATCCACAAATGAGAGAGAACATGCATTGTCTGTTTTTCTGAGTCTGGGTTACCTCACTTAGTTTAACGATTTCTAGTTCCATCCATTTACCTGCAAATTTCATGATTTCATTTTTCTTTACCTCTGAGTAGAACTCCATAGTGTAAATGTACCAGTTTCATTATCCATTCGTCACTTGAGGGACATTTAGATTATTTCCATTTCCTAGCTATTGTGAAAAGAGCAGCAACAAGCATGATTGAGAAAGTATCTCTGTGGTAGAATATTAAGTCCTTTGGGTGTTAAGTTGTTTGTGTATATGCCATGGAGCGATATAGCTGGGTCATAAAGCACATCTATGTGTTTTTGGTTTTTTTTTTGCTTTTTTTGAAGAGTTCTCTACACTGATTTCCATAGTTGCTGCACCAGTTTGTAATCTCACCAGAGTGTATGAGAGTTCCCCTTTCCTTGCTAGTATTTGTTGACATTTGTTTTCTTGATTTTAGCCATTCTGACTGGGGAAGATGAGATCTTAAAGTAGTTTTAATTTGCATTTCCCTAATTGCTAAGGATTTTGAACACTTTAAAGATATTTCTTAGCCATTTTTATTTCTTCTTTTGAGAACTCTCTGTTCAGATCTGTAGCCCATTTTATAATGGGGCCATACATTTTCTTGATTCTTTGTTCCTTTTGTTTTGAGTTCTTTGTATATTCTGAAAATTAATCCTCTATCGTGTGTATAGCTGGCAAAGATTGTCTCCCACTTCATGGGCTTCCTCTTCACTTGATTAGTTGTTTTCTCTGCTGGACAGTATTTTAGTTTAATGAGGTCCCATTTGTCAATTCTTGGCCTTAATTCCTGAGCAAATGAACTCTGATGTAGAAAATCCTTTTTGGTCTTGAACTCCTGATTCTTCTACTTCCATTTCTCCTGTGCTAAGATTACAGGTGTGCTCCACCCTCGTTTTTGTCAGATATGCTATTGGTCACACGGACACATGCGTGTGTCCTGCTCTCTTCATCTTGTGCCCTCTGTCCTGCTTACTTTATTACAGTTTGTGTACCAGTAGATGTACCAGTAGTTATTGTCATCATCATCATCGTCGTCGTTCTGTCATATTATTACCTGTCAAGAAATATAATTAACATTCTAGACCTTTGCTTGATATTGGAGCAACGAGCTTTCTAGCTTTGTTTCTACACCCTCAGCTCCCACCCTAAACAAACACAGAGATGCTGCATCTCTGAGCCTTTGTTTACTCTTCCAGCCCTGAATTAACTGCCCTGGGCTCAATCTATTCTCTCAAAGAATATACTTCGTCCTTTCCAGTTTATCCTAAATCACTAGCTGAGCTATTCTATAGCATTTTCCTGCATGTAGTAGATTCTTTTGTGTGTGTGTGTGTGTGTGTGTGTGTGTGTGTGTTTTGGGGGGGTGAAGATAATGAGATACTATTTTGCTCCATAGCCCAGGCTAGCCTGGAACTCACTATGCAGTCCAGGCCCTCCTTGACCTTGTACTGATCCTCCTGCCTTGGTCTGTGGAGTGCTAGGATTACAGGTGCCAGCCACCACGTCCCTCTTTTCCCCGTGCTTTGTACTTCTGTTTGAAGTGCTTGTGGTATAGTCGCCAGCATCCTTTGATTCTCTCTGTGGGGTAAGCTGTGTATTGGTTGTTTCTTTTGCTTTCATTCCTCTTGCCTACTGTGCAGTGTTACTTACATACAGATTTGTAAAACTGCAGACTAGAAAGCATTAGCCATAAACCCGAATCGTATTTATTAAAATAGGTTTAATTTTAAAATAGTTTTAAAACTTAGCAGTTTATATTTAACTGTATAAATTACTGTAGTTATATCTATGTTATAGGTGTGACACTAAAAATGTCCATTTTTTTCTGGAACATTCAAAGGAGAATTCCGCAGAGAGAATTCACTCTGCCTGTGCTCTGTTCCCATTCATCAAGTTTTCTCCTTTTTCAATCTGTTATTTCCTTTCTCACAAAGTTTTTGCATCCACTTCCGTCCTCAAAGATCTAGACCTCCCATGACAAATAGGGGGTCTCACACATTTATCTGGCACGGGTTACGCCACTTCACATGATCATATATGATTTGAATGTATGTATACTCTGACTAACCCACTGGGTTATCACTTGGAAGATAGAATGTTTGAAAATCAGCTTTCAGGAGTAATAGTTGAGAAAACTAACCATGTTGGCTGAGAACATCTTGGAGGGCAGGTTTCCCACACTTCACAGTTCTGTACCTTGAAGAGCCAGAAGGAAAATAGCATGTGGATGCTTGTTGCTATGACAACCAATCCAGAAAGTGGACAATTTATGCCAAAGCAAAGATTCTTAGCCTTGGGTCTCACCACCTAGTGAAATCTACCACATCCCCACTCTATAACACAAAAACCAAAACCAAGCACGTCAGGACTCCTAATCTGCTTGACGGGAAACAGAAGTGATACCGTGAACGAGACACTTAGGAATACAGTGACTAGGACAAGCTGCCCAGGTTCACTACGTCACATCTCAAATCCTCTCCAGGCTCACCAGCTGCATCTAATATTACACACGAGAACTGCCTGTATTTACACAGAAAATGAACATTTTATTTTCTCCTCATAAGCTCTAGAGCTCGAGCTCTAGAATTTCATTACAGATGTTGAATCAATGCAGTTCTCTGCTTTATTCTCAATATTAGGATAAGCTGCAAAGCTGGACTACTAGGTAAATCTTCAAAGTAGTTACTGAACGATTTGACATTATTAGTTGTTTCTTTGAGGACCCATTTGGGATTG
>NW_008360319.1:2653258-2671136 GCF_000622305.1 Nannospalax galili | reverse complement strand
GTATATTTTTTTTCCATCCTTTCACTTTGAGATAGTGTCTGTCCTTGAAAGTGAGATGAGTTTCTTGCAGACAACAAAAAGATGGGTTTTGTTTCTTAATCCATTCATATAGTCCAATATTGACCTTTTGGGGTTTAAAACAAAGCCAGCATTTAAATTTTCTTCTGAGTGTGTGTGTGTGTGTGTGTGTGTGTGCAGTACATTGTATGTCCACACAGTGTATGTGTCTGTTAGTGAAGGTATATGGACTTGTGCTTGTATATGTGTATGTGGAGGCCTGAGGCCAATTTGCTGCTTTTCATTGATCCCTATCCACCTTTAATTTTCAGGCAGGATCTCTCACCAGACTTGAAACTCATTCATTCAGCTAAGCTGGCTGGTCAGCAAGCTCCAGAGATTCACCACCTGCCTCTACACCCCTGGGTTACAGTAGTGCCTCACAACCTCTGGCCTTTTTTGTGGGTTTTAGGGATCTAAACTCAGGTCTTCATGCTTGTGCATCAGGCACTGTAGTGACCGAGTCGTCCCCAGATTCCTATTTTTCCATGTTTAAATAAGAGAAATGCCACCCCTCAAGGGAGCAAAACTCAAATAACTTATGTATAAACACTTTGATTTTGAAAATTGGACCAATTTTGAATCTCTCTCTCTCTCTCTCTCTCTCTCTGTAGAGTGGGCATAGAGAAGCACTGGAAACTATTTGGTTGGTACAAAAATGCTACAACCATTCTTTCCCCTTTTTTCCTGAGGTGTTAAATTTCAGCACAGCTCTATTTGTTCCTTAATTAATGATTAAACAAATTCAATTCATGATTTAACTTAATTAAACAAGTAATGAATTTGTGTATGCAGGGATCATTAATGTGCTGTCTGAGGCAGGCCTCCAGGGCACAGTTGGCTCCATTCTCCACAGATCAGTAGCAAGTATCCAAAGCTATGTGTGCATCTCTTATAGTTCACATGCACTTGGTTGGGGGCACGCTTGAGGCAGAGGTCATCTTTTCGTGTGTGTGACAATACCATTGGTGGAACCTTTCCTCAAGCTGTGTATTCTGAAGTGTATTTCTAATTATGGGAGTCAGATAAGACTTTTTCCCTTATAGAAGTTCTCTGAGGCTTTTGTTTTCATTTGCTTGTTTGTTGAGACCAGGTCTCCCTGTAGCCCCAGCTGTCTTGGAACTGCCTATAGAGACCAGACTGGTCTTGATTTCACAGAGATCCACCTGCCTCTGTCTCTGCCTCCTGAATGCTGGGAGTAAGGGTCACATGCAGCTTGGCCTACTTTCAAAATGCTCATGGTAATTCACATTAGAAGGACAAAGTATAACTTCTCTGTCTCTCTGTCTCTATCTCTGTCTCTCCGTGGATGTGTGGATATGTGTGGATATGTGCATATCCATTTAGATACAAGTGGGATCTAGAGGTTAATGTTGGGTGTTTTCCTCAATTGCCTCTCTGCTTTATTTTTAAAAATATTTTACCTATTGTTTTTATTTTTTATGTGTATGAGTATATTGCCTGTGTGTATGTGAGTGTATCCATGTCATGTAGTGCCCATAGAGGTCAGAAGAGGGTGTTGGATACCCTGGAACTGGAGTTATACGTGTTTGTTAGTCACTATGTGGATGCTGGGAACTTGGGTCTTTTGCAAGAACGGTCAGTGCTCTTAACTGCTGAGCCATTTCTCCAGCCCCTCCACTTTATTTTTTGAGACAAAAGTCTCTCCCTGAACCTGGAGTTCATGGCTTTAGCTAGACTCTCTGACCAGGAATCCCCCTGTCTCCACCCACAGTGCTGCTGTTACAGATGCATATGCCTACACCCAGCTCTCACTGGGTGATGGGGATCAGAACTCAGGTCCTCAAGGCTTATGTAGCAAGCACTTTACCACTGAATCATCTCTCCAGTCCAAACAGAATCTTGTCTTATTGTTAGATATTATCATTTTACTTTGAAAGTACAAGCACATCTCACTAATTCAGCTTTCACACCACCCTGTAAAATAGGAAGTGTGAAAAAGGAACAAAGTTTTCAGTATTTCTGGGTGGAGGCCTCAATTTTGGGCTAAGCAAATTTCTCCCTCCTGGGTGGAGAGGTTCTTTGGCCTGTTTTAGAATAAATGGAAGACACAAGATATACCCAGTGCTTTGGGTTCAGTAGCTTGTTTGAAACATTTTCATTTTGATTTTTGAGAAAACCAGGGATTAGCAAGGTGAAGTAATTTGCCCGAGGTGTCTGCCACCAACCATAGTAGTTGGAATTACTGATTCCCACATCTGTCTGAAACCCTGACATTCAATCCTTCTAAACCATACCTGGCATTCACCTAATTGATGGTTGTAGGTTCTAATGTAGTTATCAACAGTTTGTCTTCTAAGGCCATCAAACATTTCCTTGAACTCTCACGGACACTAGTAATTTACTTAGTAAGCCCCTTTATCCTTGAGCAGCACCAGAGAAAACATTAGTGATCTCCTCTCTTCATGATCACTGACTTCAAACTGGTGAAGTCCTATTTAATGAGTTGATACTGTAGATCTATTGAAAAGACCTGAGTGCTTAGTAACTCTATTCTTGCCTCCTTTTCTTGAGACAGGGTCTCACTTCATAGTCCAGGCTGGTGTGGAACTCATCTATAGCTCAACATGGTCTCACCCTCATAGAAAACTTCCTACTTTCAGTCTCCCAAGTGCTGGGGAGAACCACCACGATGCCTGATTGTTTTTTGAGATAGGGTCTTCCTATGTAGATCAGGCTGGCCTCAAACTTACTACCTTTCTACATATTTTAAAAACTGTCAACAGGTGTGCAGTGTTTGGAAAGTTCTTTGCACATTCATTACATTCATGAGGCCTTTCCTGTGTGAATTATCTGATACCTACTGACATTTGACTTCTTGCAAGGGTTTCCCCACATGCCATGCTTCTGCAAGGTTTTTCTATGGTGTCAATTCTCTCATGGATAGTAAGGGATGATTTATAATAGAAACTTCCTACACACTCTATATTCATGTAGTTTTTCACTTATGTGAATAGCTTGGTGACTGAAGAAGTGTGTCTTCCAGGAAGGGGAACTCCACCATCATTCCATTCAGAGTTGTTTTTCCCCATGTGGTTGCTCTGATAAGCGTAAATTCTGCCTTATGGCTGAAGCGTGTCTCACATTGCATAGGGTTTTGCCCTGCGTGGGTTCTCTGATGTATTGTAAGCTCTAATTTGCCACTGAAGACCATCTCACACTCAGACATTCACAATATTACCGTCTGGGTATGGTTTGTGATGTTGAGTGAGGCTAGACATTTCGATACACACTTTTCTTCACTAATGTGCCAGTGACTGCTGGCTTGTCACAGGCTTGGCCATGTATGTTATATTTATTTGTCTCTCTCCTATGAACCATCTTGTGGGTAATAGAGTTTTTCAGTAATTTTTGTCTTCTTGTTAGAAGCATTCTCTTTCCCATGTTCTCACAATCCTGTTGCCCACTTTGAACTCTGTGAAGCTGAGCAAGGTTTTCAGGACACCTTAGGTACAGGCCTCCCCTCTATCCTACATTCATCAGACTGCTTTCCTACATCAGCCTCATCGAGCAGAATCATCGTGTGTTTGCACATACACTAAACGCTCTAGGCTTCACTATTGAGCATTTCTGATACGGTGACTGTTTCCCACTCCACTCCTTTCTCTCGGGAGCCTCTCACTTTCCATAGTGAATATGTTTGGTCGTGTGATACAACGGGACTCTCATACTGTGTATCACATACATCTTCGCCCTTTTAATTTTATGAATACAGTTTCTACCATTGTAACACAATTGGTGAGTAATTCATTTTTAAAGATGTTTCATATTATTTTGAAAATAAATATCTCCTTTTGGAGTAAAAACAACAAAATCTGCTATCAGAATACAGGTAAACAGAGGAAAGAGGGCTTGAGCCACTTTGATGTGACTTTGTGTTTAGTAAGCTGGCTCAACTTTCTCTTTGAGGAAGGGCTTCTACTTACCTGTGAACACACATGCACAGAGAAATGCACAATGGCCCACACACATCAAGTGGGTCTTTTATCCATGAGTGAAGCTTAACATGAGTAGGCTTGATGAATTTTTGCTGTATAAATTCATGATAATTTCCCAGCAGCCTTCGTGCAGAGGGGATCTTTGTTTTGTTATGTCTTGCCCCATCTATCTCCTTGGATTCTCCCTAGGATGACCAATCAACTAAACCCAAATAATGGCAACGTTTATAACTGTTTAGCATCCCCTGCCCCATGTAATTATTCACAGGAGGTAACATTTCCTTGTAGCCTCCCTGTAAGATAGGACTTAATCACTAGTTGCAAATGAAAAACCCAACCTCGGAAGCTTAGGCTTTCTTTTTTTAATAGTTTATCTATTATTTTTATTTTATGTGTATAAGTGTATTGCCTGCATGTATATAAGTGCACCCATGTTATGCAATGCCCGTGAAGGTCAGAAGAGGGTGTCAGATCCCCTGGAACTGGAGTTACACACAGTTGTTAGTCACCATGTGGGTGCTAGGAATCAAACCAGGGTCCTCTGCAAGAGCAGTTAGTGCTCTTAACTGCTGAGCCATATCTCCAGTCTCAATGAGTTCTGGAATAGGGTTTCAAACCCACCATGTTGTGTGACATTCCTCTCATCTGCATTTCTTCTCTACAGAACACTTGACTTGTCAAGTCCCTATTCGCAAACGTTCAAAACATGCCAACATTAAAACTAAAGAGCAGTATAAGGGCCTGGAGGGATGGTTTAGCAGTTAAGAGCCCTGGATGCTCTTATAGAGGACCCAGGTTTAGTTCCTAGCACCCATGTGATGATTAACAACCATCCCCCTTCAGTTCCAGGGGATCCAACTCCCTCTTCTGGTGTCTGTGAGATTGCATACACGTGGTGCACTTACATACATGCAGGCCAAACATTCACACACATAAAATACAAGTGAAGAGCAGTGTAAGCCATACATCTGTTCAGGTCACACACTGCACAGTTCCAGGATGTGTCATTCTCATAGACTACCACTCAGCCACAATGGGAACGGCATCCCCTAGAGCTGTGCAGTACACAGTCTGCACAAGCACGGATAGATGCCCTGGGAGAAGACATCCAGAAGTCCCATAGTGTTCTTAAGTAGATGGGTTGCATTAATCTTCCCTAGTGTAGGAGTCTCCACACAATCTCAAACATGAGTCAGAGATGCCCACCTACGATTTAAAAAGAAAATGAAAACCTCTTTGCAATTGACATGCCAAAATGAATATGAAACTATAGGGGGCTGTTACCTATTTCCATTTCATTAAGAAACTGGTTTGACTATTTTTAAAGGAAAAAGAAAGCAATTTCTTAGCAGGGTGTGGCTAAAAATAGTCTCCCTTCTGGTCTTTACCATTAAGTTCCTTTTGTTTTGGCCAAGCTCTGTTGATCCTGCTGTGTCTGCCCCTGGCTGCCCCTGACCTCTGTCTACCTGTGCTCTGGGACCATGAGCTCCTGACAGGTTCCAATCTGCCTGTGCTCAAAGTGAACAGCACATAGAATCTTTCCCAATTGTTCTTCTAAGTAGTTTTAATTTGTCCAATATGCTTCAGAAAGCAATACTGCTGCTAACTATTCCTTCTATAAGGGCTTGCTTTGTGCTGCTTGATGCCCTGATTCTGTAATCTTATGCATTCCTCACTCCTCCAGAGACTTTGTGTCCTCTATCCATCTTACAAGTAAAACATGCATTGACTATTCTGTGTTTTTGTGTCCTGAGTGCTTACCTGGTTCACTATAGCTAATACCCATTGCCTACTTGACAGGATATAGAATCACCTAGGAGACAACTTCTGGGTGTATCTGTAAGGGCATTTCTAGATTGGGATCCAGCACAGCAGGACAGAAGAAATCCAAATGCAAAGACGACCGAGGAAACTAACCTACCACAGTGCCAGGTGAGAAGACCGAATACCTTGGAGCTAATACCCATTGCCTACTTGACAGGATATAGAATCACCTAGGAGACAAACTTCTGGGTGTATCTGTAAGGGCATTTCTAGATTGGGATCATTGAGATGGAAATACCCACCTGAAATGTGAGGGGCACCAAACCGTGGCCTGGGGTCCTAGACTAAATAAAAAAGATTAAGTGAGCTGAGCACCAGCGCTGTCTCTCTTGGCTTCCTGACTGCGGATGCAGCTAAGCAGTGGCTGCGTGCTCCTGCCACCATGTTTTCCTTTCCATGATGGCATGTGTTATGGAACTGTGAGCCCAAGTAAACCCCTCCTTCCTTAACTTCATTCATTAGATATTTTTTTACAGCAATAGAAGTCAAGAATACACCTGGATTTTCCTTGGAAATCCCAACAACCCCATCTATGACCTTATTATTATCTCCTATAGACAAAGTAAATGGCAGTCAGGTAATGCAAGTAACAGCTCAAATGAGAGTTCAGATTTAGAGCTAGAACAGAAATCCCATTTTCCTTTCTCTCTCTCCTTTCTGCCTCTGTCTTTTTCTTTCTTTCCTGGCCCCACATGCTCTTCAACATAGTACTACGGCCAGTAACAAGATCACACTCCAAAAGTTTACATGGGGCAAACAACATCTTCAATATGGTTGGAATAGAGAAAATACTCTCCCTTTGGAACAAATAGGAGGGCAAAGGTTTTTTTTTATGTAACTCCCAAGACTTTTGCTGACTCAACTTTTCCCCTGGATCAAAAGTGAATATGCCACCAAGGCCCAGAACTCCAAAAGATGACACAGTGCTGGCTCTCTTTCCTCTTTGCTCTCTTTTAGCTGGCAAAGGTGATTTTACATTCTATGTCACGCATGCCCTATATCTTATTTTGGTTGTTTGGGGGCTTTTGATCTACTTTTATATGTTGGATTCATATTAATTGACTCATCGTTGTGTCAATGCCTTTGAGGCTGATGACCTTGATAATGATGCTGGTACTGTTTCTCACATAACCGTGGGAGTCGGGCTGTCATAGGAGGTAGACAGCCATGACGACATGTAGGACCTGCTTGATGGTTCATGCAGCTCCTGACTCCTCAAGCTCCTTGAATACTCTAAAGGCCCATCCCATCAAGACAATGAACATATATTTATACTCATGTGAACTTAACAGATATCAAGCTTTGTCCATGGAAGTATCATCTCTGACACTGGGTTTTATACCTGTGTCAGAGGATAGCATCCAGCAGTCAGGCTACAAACAAGTACTGTACAAAATGAATTTGGACACACTGGGATAATATTAGAGTTCATATTCCTTAGTAAACCACTCATTTGGTTTTAATAAAGCCATTGTTTTATTTATGAACACTTTCAGGAAAGAGGCTGTCTTCCTGTGGGTGGAGTTTGGCTCAGCATGGACACACAGGCTGAGATTACATGATAATTACTACACGTATTTTTAAGGTCCTTATTAAATCCATTTCAACCTTTCCCTTTGTTTTGGTACAGGGTCTCACTATGTAGCCCCAAGTGACCCAGAACTTAATACGTAGACCAAGCTGGCATCAAACTTACAGAGATCAACTTGCCTCTGCCTCCCAAATGTTAGTGCCTGGTGTATTAGTTACTTTTCTGTTGCTGTAATAGAAACACTTAAGAGAAGGAAAAGTTTATTTGAGCTTATGGTTGCAGAGGAATTACAGTCCATCATGGTGGCAGGTGGTGGCTGGAACAGGAGCAGGAAGCAGAGAGCTCATACCTACAGATGGGCACAGGAAGCAAAAGAGCGACTGGAGAACCCGCAGGGTGTAAGAATTATCTAAGCCTGCCTCCAGTGACAGTGACATGCTTCCTCCAGGATAGCCACACCTTCTAAGACCTCCCAAAACAGCACCGACTGAGGACAAAATGTCCAAATACCTGGAGCCTATGGTGGACATTTTCATTCAAAGCACCACACCTGGTTTAACCTTACGTTTTAATGAATCAACTATGATAGAGGAAACTGACATCTGCAATGTATGATGAGACAACAAGCTGGTGAATGTTGTACCTCTCTGTGACGGCTAATAGTGTCACCTTACAGGATCTGGAACGACTAAAAAGACAAGTCTCTGGGCTTGTCTGTGAGGGATTGTGTAGTTTGGGTAGCTGAGGTTGTGAGACCCACCCAAATGTAGTTGGAACCGTCCCATGGGCTGACGTCTTAGAGTGAATAAAGAAGGAATAAGAAAGCTGAGCGGCAGTGCTGACCTCGCTCTCCTGACTGTGGGTGTGATGTGGCTGGCTACCTCCACTTCCTACTGCCGCAGCACGGTGGGCTGGATCTGGAAACCAAAGCGAATCCTTCCTTCCTTAAGATGTCTTTGTCAAGGTCTTTTATCATGGCACCCAGACAAGTAACTAATCTATCTCTCTATCATCTATCTTTCTATGATCTATCATCTATCTATGATCTATCATCTATCTATCATCTATCATCTATCTATCATCTATCTGTCTATCTATCTATCTATCTATCTATCCATCTATCATCTATCTATCTATCATCTATCTACTAAGGTGTGGAAGGGCATGTACCAGACCAAAGAGGGGTGGGTCCCTCTGACATGAGAGCTGAGGTTAGGAGATGGGGGCAGAGTTAGTCTTCTGCGGTATTCTGAGTGTTTAAGTGTGTGCAGTGGGAGGAATGATCATACACATCCGTGTATAACATGATTCCCACTTGAACTTCATATTGTGCTATGAAAAGATGAATCATTTTATCTTCATCTACACAAAGAGAAAACAAGTTCTATCTATCTATCTATCTATCTATCTATCTATCTATCATCTATCTCTATTCTTGTCTCTGCTTCTCATACTATGTATCTGTATTTAACATTTATCAAAAACATTTAAATTTTTTATTTTATTGCTTAAAATATTTAAACAAGTTTTAAATAAACATATTTAAAAGTTAACAATGTCCAAAATTGTAAGTGTCCTAAGAATGGAACCATGCAAACTGATGTTTCTTTTATCAGCAGAACTCAGTGTTTCTCAAAACTCAGAAAGACAAAGGAGTCTCTAAGTTCTGCATGCAGTGTTTTCAATGTGGCCAAAATGCCCTGCAGAAGAGATGCTCTGGAAATAGTCTGAAATCTCCTATTTAAATTAAAAAATATTTATGTGTGATTTGCCTTCACATGATAGCTAAGGGCGAAATTAAAACCTTGTACTTTCTAAGTAATACAAACCCCATGAATTGATATTATAGTATAGTAATTACTATCAATAAACTACTATAATGAACCATACTGAAGCCTACAATATATACTATTATACAACATTTTTAAGAGTCCCATAATATGCACTCAGTATTTAAATATAATGCCAAAAGCATATTCTTTTCCTGAAACACAGCTCTAGATTTCTCTGGTGAAGTCTGAGCCTTCTTCATAAGTGCCAAGTGTTAGTGATGTAATTTTTGTACTAAAGACTCCCCCAAAGACTCAAATTTCACACCCACTAGACGTGCAGTTAACCAGACAACAAAGTGAAACCTTTAGTGGTACGATAAGCTGAGAGCAACGGAATGAATTGGGGGCAGTGATGTGAACTATCCTCTGAAAGATTAAGATGAAGCGTGTAAAATAAACTCATTTTTCTCTTTATTTTCAAGGGATGTGCATCCTAGGAAATGTTTGAAAATGAATGTTGACAAGCTGATCAGAAAAAGAAACAGAGGCAACGTCCAGGAGCGTGGGGCTTAGAGCTCTGCTAGGTCTGCTCACGTGACGTGCCCCAGCACAGGTAATTGCTGAGCTCCTAAGACACACAGATACGTGCTTTGGTTTCTCCTGGATAAAAGAGGCTTTAGCTGACCCATACAGTCTTATGGAAAGAGAAAATAATAAAGGCACATCTGTGGATGGAATTCCATAAATTAGAATCCAGTGGGGCCTTGGGTCTCATTGACATTCTGCTGTGGCTCTCTTACTTTTTCATATTTTAGTGAAGGATGTTTTTTGACTGTACTTTTATTTTTGTTGAATCACGGAAAGAGTTATGATTTTTTTTTTTTTGTCTTTTTGAGACAGGGTAAGGAAACTGCTCAGCCTCTTTTTTTATGCTTGTTTTTAGACATTTAGGTTAAATGACTAGGAAGCTTAGCTTAGCTGCTTATTTTTCTTTTATTTTTTTCTTTTCTCTTTCTTTCTTTCTTTCTTTCTTTCTTTCTTTCTTTCTTTCTTTCTTTCTTTCTTTCTTTCTTTCTTTCTTTCTTTCTTTCTTTCTTTCTTTCTTTCTTTCTTTCTTTCTTTCATTTTATTTTTTCTTCTTTTTTATTTGAAACAGGGCCTCCCTGTAGCCCCAGCTGTCCTGGAACTCACTATGTAAACCAGCTGGCCTTGAACTCACAGATCCTTCTGCCTCTGCCTCCCAAGTGCTAGGATTAAAGGCATGTTTCAACATGCCAGTTTATTTTTCACAACTATGATCATTTGTTTTAATTTTCAATTTTGAATTCACAGTTAGAAGTTACCAGGTGTGGACCATGGTGGTTTGAATGAGCAATGCCCTCCACAGGTGCCTATATTTGATTGGTCCCAGTTGATGGCATTGTTTGGGGGAAGCTATGGAACCTTAGGAGATGGAGCTTTGCTGGGAATTGTGTCATTGAGGGTGGGCTTTGAGGGTTTGTAGCCTGCTCCACTTCCTGTCCTTTCTCTGCTTCCTGTGTTTGGATAAAAAGGTGATCTCTCTCTGCTTTCTGTGCCTGCTGCTGTGCTTTCCCCACAATTATGAACTCAATCCCCCTGAAACCATAAGCTAAAATAAATCCTTTCTTCCTTGCCTTTTGGATATTATTTTATCAGAGCAACAGAAAAGCAACTAATATAGAAATAAAGTGTAGGGAACTGCCACCAGACTGCCCCAGGTCAGATCTTGCCTGTGGATTTTCCTTGCTATGAACCCTTGGATAAGTAAGAAAATATTAGCACTTATGTGGCACATGCCTTTAATCTTGGCACTCGGGAGGCAGAGGCAGCTGGATCTTTGTGAGATTAAGGCCATCCTGTCTATATAGTGAGTTCCAGGCTAGCTGGGACTATGGGAGATCCTGTCTCAAAAAGACACACACACGAACACACTTATTCTACAAAATTGTTCTGAGAATTGAAATCTCAATATCTTCTTTAGGGTAGACAATTTATGAGAAAAAAAATCTGTTTAGTCTATTCCTTTAGAATATTTAGCCTTCCTATTTCTTTTTATTCAAGTGATTGGGCAAGACTACTTAGCTTCAAGCTCCTGCTGTTATGAACTGAACCCTCAAACTGTGATCCTAAATAAACCCTTAAGTTGTTTTTGTCAGACATTTTGTCACAGCAATGAGAAAAATAACCAGTACATTAAGCATTTTCATCATGACTAGTTATGAATTTTATGAAGTGCTTTTCAGTGTCAACAGAGAGGATCACATGACATTTCTCTTTTAATTTGCTAATTTAAGGCAAACTGCCCAGCGTTTACCTTCCCTCCTTCCTAGGGGGATTAAATCAATGTGTTCTTTCTTTTTGTTTTTGTTTTTATTTTTTCTATTTTGTTTTATCAGTAGATTTAATCAGGTAATAGTTAAGATTTTCATGTCTATGTTCAATATGAAGTCTATTAATTATGCTCACAATGGGTCAGGCAGAAGTAGATTAGGGGCAATACTTCATAACCACAATAGAAGAAGGTTAATGGGTATAAAAGAGGAATACCCAGAGGTTGAAACAAGTTTCCATTCTCAGAATGTGTGAACTCAGTGCACTGCCAAGCAGTCTAGAGTTCCCCTGGGGAACCCTGGCATCAAGGGCACTGTCTTCATTTGATAAAAGTCCTTATGAAATTCATTGCTGTGTATCTACTATAGGGGAAACCTGACCTGAATCAGGAGTGGAAGAACTTCTCTGAGGCAGACAAAGAGCTGTGTTTCCACCAGAAAAAGTTTTAAAAGAATATCATTTCAAAATTCGAGATTTCAAGAGAATATCATTTCAAAAATGTAAAACCAGGACTAGGGAGATGGCTCAGTAAAATGCTCATATTACAAGCATGGGGTCCTGAGTTTGATCCCCAGAACGCAAATAAAAATCCATGTGTTGGAGTATGCCCTGTAATCTGGATGATGGTGAGATGTAAGGGGGGACAGGCAAAAGCCTATTCACTTAGCCTGCTTGATAAAGTTCCAGGACAATGAGAAGCCTTGTCTCAAAAAAAGCACAGAAGGCCCCTGAGGACCAACATCTGAGGTTATTCTCTGACCTCTATGCACATATGCATGAGTGCGCCTACACACACGTACTCTTATGCACACACACAGACCAAGGGAACAGATTCTTAGATACTGGCACATTATAGGTTGGGGACTTGAATCTAAAAGATCTGATCTCAAATCCTAGGTCCTGAGTTTATTATATAAGATTCCTAAACTGAAGATCCATGAGTGGAATTTAGGGAGTCTATCATTGCAGAAACAATTGGTAAAGTTTGCTTGCCAAGTGCTTACCTGGGACAGACACTATAGCTTTCAGTTAAAAAACAAGTACCACTGACTTACTAACTGTTGGACTTTGGATGTGGAACCTTAATTCTCTGAGCTTTGGCTGCCTTATCTACAAAGTGAGGGATGTAAGTGCTCTTTACCTCAAAGGCTATAAGTGAACTTATCATAAAATGTCAAATGCAGCTAGGTGTAGTGGTGCACACCTTTAATCCCAGTACTTCGGGGATCTATGTGAGATCTGGTCTACATATTGAGTTCCAGGCCAGTGGAGCTACAGGGAGACACTGTTTCAAACAAACACACAAACAAACAACAATAAAGCCAAATAAAATGTCAAATCAAGCATATATATTTATTATCCTGAAAGAGATGCTTTGAGGATACAGTAACCAATAAAATCTTTTGAACTTCTTACCTTAAAAACAGGATTATGAAAACCTATGGCTAATAGGTAGATAAATTAGGCATCCAATAATGTATACATAGAGTTATTCCCCTAACAAAAAATTCCATCAGTATCACCACACTAGACAGTGTACTAGGTGGGGTTCTATCTTACCAACCAACTACAGTGTTCCTTTGGCTAAAGCAAACATTTCAGCAATATCTCCTGATTTAAGAACAGAGGAAACACAGGTCCTTCTATATGTCAGTAGGACATAGCGAGCAGTAGAATGACAGTGCGGCCATGAAGACGAGGAGAGGGAATTTAGAGGCAGAATCTCTAAACTTGTCACCTTATTCTTCATTTGGCGTAGGTAGCCTGAGGCCCCTTTAACTCAGAAATACCACAGTGTGAAGGATCAGCTGTGTTTAATTCTTGCCTAGTTCATTGCTTTCTTATTGGAGCACACGAAGTTCAGATCGTTCCACCCTGTGAATGTGGAATCGTGAATTGTGGTCTGTGTTTTGTGCTTCATGGCATATACTCGGGTTTCCAGCCGAGTCCCAAATTGTGGAATTCTGAATAAATGAAGGCACTGAAGGGAATGGAAATAATGGTCACTGTTTCTATCTCCTTGCTCTGCACTGTTCCACATTAAACTTCATCTTATGAAACAGTTTAGTTTAATTCACAAAATAAAATTTGCAGTAGATGAGTCAAGGAAGTAGTCTTTTAGAACTGTTAAGAATCAAATTTTCTCCTATGTGATTGCACAACTGAATAAGGACAAACAAATGCTACCCAAGTGCAGTGAATACGAGGCTTAAGGGGGCAGAAACCTTATGACGTAAAATGAGGATAGAGATGCACAAAAGATTATGCTGACTAGATAATAGCCGATGCCAAATGCCTTCATAGCAAGAGGTGGGGTGAGACACAAGCGTAAGTGTCCTTACTGTTCCATGACTTTAGGGAGAGATGCCTACAAATTTTTAAAGCATGTGATTTTTATATATTTGGTGTGTGTGTATGTGTATGTGAGTGAGTGAGAGAGAGAGAGAGATCACACCATTAATAATTGTCACATGCTTCATATTTATTTACTTAAATAATATTGTTATTGCTTACATTTTATTGAAAATATTTTTCTGTTGTTTCCCCAATAGCAAGACCATCATTTGAAAGTCAAGGTCTATGACTCTAGATTTTACCCTCTGAAATTTGTTTTGTATAGCTCGCTCTGTAGACCAGGCTGGCCTCAGTCTCACAGATATCAGCCTGCCTCTGCCTCCTGAGGATTGGAATTAAAGGCATGTACCACCACACCCAGCTGAAATTTGTTTCTATGCAAATTTTCTGAGTGGAAAATCCGATACTCCTATCATATTTATCTATCTATCTATCTATCTATCTATCTATCTATCTATCTGTCTGTCTGTCTGTCTGTCTATCTATCATCTATCATCTATCTATCAATCATCTATCTATCTATCATCTATCTATATCTATCAATCATCTATCTATCTATCATCTATCTATCTATCGATCTATCTATCTATCCATCCATCTATCATCTATCTATCTATCAATCATCTATCTATCTATCATCTATCTATCTATCGATCTATCTATCTATCCATCCATCTATCATCTATCTATCAATCATCTATCTATCATCCATCTATCATCTATCTATCCATCTATATCTATCACCTATCTATCTATTATCTATCCATCATCTATCTATAAAATCTCCCTCAATGTGTGCCCCCCCATTACTGAAATGGGGATTTAAAATTAGAAAGCATAAACAAAGCCTGACCATACTCGATCTGTTTCCTTGAAATCAAGCTGTGCCTTTGGGGGTTCAATCCTTTGTTCTTCTTGCTTCAAGAGGAGTGAGAGAAATCAGCTAAGACTTCAGTATTGGTGCAATTCTAAAATATTTTAAACCCAATCCAAAGCCAAAATTGCTCCCATCACCTGGTCTGTATGTTTGTCTCCTCATTCACAGGCACTTAATCCAATATGATGGGAAGTTATTCAGAGCCTCATGGATTATTTAAACAAAAAACCAACTATCCTGTGATCCTCTACTTTGTGTGTGTGTGTGTTACGTAACATGAATGCATGAGTGTGTATTATTGTACATGTGGAGGTCAGAGGTCAATACTGGGTGTCTTCTCAGACACTCTCCACTTTAAATTTTGAGACAGGGACTCTCAATGAACACAGAACTTATGGGTTCCGGTGTGTATCTCTGCTTTTTCAGTGCTGCGACTGAACTCGTCTTTTCTTTACAGGGCTTTGGGAATCACAACACAGACCCTCAGGTGTGTGCAACAAGCCCTTTCCTGACTGACCATCTGCCCAGCCCATGATCCTCCTTTAGGAGATGATTTACATTACTATTTAACTCAGACATACCTAAAACATGACAATGTTAACTGATAACTACCAGTATAAATAAATTGCTTTCGTGATATTTTTGTTAAATTACATATTTGTATTTTCTGAAAATTTAAGTAACGCCATGCAACAAAACTGAAAGTCTAAAAAAGAAAATGGACAAACTCATAGTAAATGTGAACCGTGAGTCACAATTTTTGCTGCACTTTGAGTACGTAAAATTATTTATTTTCCGTATGACTTTTTTATTATTTTAAAAAAATTTTATTGATTGATTTTTTGTGTGTGAATTTCATACAAAACATCTAAACAATCATATTCATCTATATACCCACTTCCCAAATGGCACCCTCCATAGCACCCCCCTGACTAGATCCCATATACTCTGTCATCCCTGTTACTGCCCACTGTGTTGTTTGCACCCCCAGCCATTCCCCAGTGCTAGTCCATCCGCTGAATCTAGTCAGCCTATCTAGAGATCCTTGTTTTAGGAAGATCAGCTCTTCCTCATCTAGCAACATTCCTTTAGATAAGATTGGGGTCTGGTATTCATTTTCCCAGTTCTTTGCTGGGTTACTGTCTGGGAGTCTCTTGGACCACCCGGGCCAATAACTCAAAGGATGATATCTCCTGTCTGGCATTGTTTCTTGTTATGTAGCATTTAGCTATACACGTGGACTTTTTAAAGCATTATACTGATCACTTTACTCTTCAGTTATACTTTCCTTTTGGGTGTTTAAGACCCTACAGCTGGCCCAAATAAACCAATTTATTTTTACTCTTAAGGTCTTTTGAGGATCTGTTCCTCAGAGGTCACATGGGCTTGGAAGGAGCCCCTGGCTTCTTTCTTTTACCAGATCCACCTATGTGAAGATAGGTCAAAGGTCCTGCTTAACTGTGGCTGGCTTCACTTGGAAGCATGGAGGAGATGTTTCCTCTGTGTTGACCCTCCTCTTTGTAGACTGGACACTGGTTCAAGTCCATCTGGTGGGATCTCCATGGCCTCCCTGAACAAGAGGACAGGTGACTCACCACAGTTACAGGACATTTTGAGAGATGTTCCACAGTCCCCTGGAACTTAGTTGACCTTGGGAGGAAATGAGCAAAAACCGTCCTTCAAGTCCCTCTGACCAGATTAGTATAGGCCTCAAAGTATGGCTGTTAAACATCCAAGAAGGTCAGTTCACCAGTCTGCTGCTTTTTATTACCATGTGCCACATAGATAAAGCTTGGGCAAAAACCAAACATTCTCCCGTAAACATTGAATAGGCATATATTGTGTTCCTTGAGCTAGTTGTATGTGTAATTTGTCAGTAGGTTATTGGACTAATATGGTTCCTTCTTTCTTTTTAAAACTAGCTAGGCATCATTGATCTCTCTCACTGTCTAACCCTTCCACCATAGTTTCCCTGTTTTTCCCATTTCTCCCTTAATAATAACTTTCTCCTATGGCCTCTCCTCTCTTGAGCTACTTCTGTCCCTTTATCCCCAAGTTTCCTTGTATAACCTTCCCTCCCTTTCCCATTAACATAACCCCATTTTTATCAATATCTCCCTTATTAATACCTGTTTCCTACTGTTCTTCTCTTACAGGTTCTTTCTTTTCCTTTACCTCCCTGGTTCCTTTTCATTGTCCTGGCTTCTGTAGTTATGTCTGGATACATACTCACTTATGAGGATTTGGTTCTAGGATCCACATATGAGGGACAACAACGTTGTTTGTTTTTCTGAGTCTGTGTTACTTCACTTAGTATAACAGCTTCTAGTTCCATCCATTTACCTGCAAATTTCATGATTTCATCTTTCTTTACTGCTGAGTAAAATTCCATTGTATAAATGAACCACATTTTCATTAAGTACTCGCCAATTGAAGGACACTTAGGTTGCTTTTGTGAAAAGAACAGCAACAAACATGGTTGTACAAGTGTCTCTGCAATAGGATGAGTTCTTTGGGTATATGTCGAGGAGTGGCATAACTGGGTCATATGGTGGGTTCATTTGTAGTTTTTTAAGAGTTCTTCACACTGCTTTCCATAGGGGTTGAACAAGTTTGCAGCCCCACCAGCAGTGGATGAGTGTTTCCCTTTCCCCACATCCTCTCCAGCATTTGGTATCTTTTGTTCTCTTGATCTTAGTCAGTGTGATTGGGGTAAGATGAAATCTTAAAGCAGGTTTAATTTGTGTTTCGCTAATTACTAATGACATTAAACACCTTTTAACGTGCTTCTTAGCCATCTTTCTTTCTTTGATAGTTCTCTGCTCAGCTCCTTAGCCCATCTTTTAATTGGGTTACTTCCTTTCTTGATTCTATGTTTTTGAGTTCGTTATATAGTCTGGATGTTATATATTCTGAAGATTTTCTCCCATTCTGTGGGTTTTCTCGTCATGTCCTGGGTTTCTTCTTTTGAGGTACAGAAGCTTTTTAGTTTAATAAGGTCCCATTTGTTGATTCTTGACCTTGTTTCCTGAGTAATTGATGTCCAGTTTAGAAAATCCTTTTGCTACACCTATATCTTGTAGGTTATTGCCAATGTTTTCTTCTAACAGTTTCAGAGTTTCAGGCTTCACATTAAGGTCTTTGATCTACT
>NW_008360319.1:2652572-2652725 GCF_000622305.1 Nannospalax galili | reverse complement strand
GGCTGTTGTGAAGGGGAGTGTTTCCATGTACTCTTTCTCTGATTGCTTGTTATTGGTATATAGAAAGGTTACAGACTTTTGTAGATTAATTTTATAACCTTCCAGTATATTGAAAGTGTTGGTCAGTTCTAGGAGTCTGGTGGAATTTTTGGC
>NW_008360319.1:2651757-2652258 GCF_000622305.1 Nannospalax galili | reverse complement strand
TAAGGTATGTTCCCTTCAGTCCAATTCCCTCTAGGACTTTGAACATAAATACATGTTGAATTTTGTCAAAGGCCTTCTCTGCATGTATGGAGATGATCATGTGGTTCTTGTCTTCAAGTCCATTTACATCATTAATGATGTTTATTGACTTGTGTATATTGAACCAGCCCTGCATCTCTGGAATAAAGCCTACTTGATCATGGTGAATGATCTTTTTTATGTGTGTCTGTATGTGGTTTGCAAGTATTTTTCTTGAGAATTTTTGCATGTTTGTTCATTAAGGATATGGGTCTATAGTTTTCTTTTTTGACTGTGTCTTTACCTGGTTTGGGTATTAGAGTGATGCTGGCTTCATTGAAGGAATTTGGGAGTTCTCCCTCTGTTTCTATCATTTTAAATAATTTAAATAGTATTGGTTGGAGGTCTTCTTTAAATGATAGAATTGGGCTGTAAATCCATCTGGGCTTGGGCTTTTATTGGTTGGAAGGCTTTGTATTATTC
>NW_008360319.1:2650490-2651464 GCF_000622305.1 Nannospalax galili | reverse complement strand
TCATTGATTCTTTGTATTGTTTTCTTTATTTCTATTTCATTAATTTCTGCTCTGATTTTTGTTATTTCTTCTCTTCTACTGGGTTTGGGTTTTCATTTTTTCTTTCCTTTCCAGCATCTTAAGTTGCAATGTTAAGTCATTCATTTGGCTCTTTCTAATTTTTTAATGTAGGCACTTAGAGCCATAAACTTCCCTCTTAGGACTGCTTTTAATGTGTTGCAGAGGTTGTGTTGTGTTGTATTGTCCTTTTAGTTGAATTCCAGAAATTCTTTTATTTCTTTCTCCTTTGACCCACTCATTGTTTAGGAGTGTGCTGTTCAATTGCCACGAGTTCATGTGGTGATTAGGGCTTTGTCCAGTGTTGATTTTGAGCTTTATTGCATTGTGATCTGATAGAATGCATGGAATTATTTCAATTTTTTCGTATTCGTTGAGGTTTGTTTTGTGGCCCAGTATGTGGTCAATTTTTGAAAAAGTTCCATGGAGTGCTGAGCAGAAAGTGTATTATTTGGTTCTTGGGTGGAATATTTGAAAGATGTCTGTTTAGGTCTATTTGACGGATGGTATCATTTAATTCTGATGTCTCTTTCTTTATTCTTTGTCCAGTTGACCTGACTAATGGAGACAGTGGGGTACTGAAGTCCCCTACTATTACTGAGTTGGGGTTAATCTATGTCTTAAAGTCCTGTAGTGTTGTTTTTATGAATTTGGGTGTACCAGAGTTTGGTGAATGTATATTAAGGATTGTAATATCATCTTGGTTAACTCTTCCTTTGATCAGAATGAAGTGACCCTCCTTATCTGTTCGGATTAGTTTTACTTTGAAGCTATTTTGTCAGATATTAGAACTGCAACCCCTGCTTGTTTCTTAGTGCCATTTGCTTGGAATATTCTTTTCTATCCTTTTACCTTAAAGTAGTGCCTGTCCTTGAAGGTGAGATGGGTTTCTTGCAGACAGCAGAGACATGGATTTT
>NW_008360319.1:2572297-2649835 GCF_000622305.1 Nannospalax galili | reverse complement strand
TCTTTTCATGGTGTCCCACATCTCTTGCATATTCCATTCCTGTATTTTAAATTTTTTTTTTCCATAATCTTTGCTTGAGTGGTCCAATTCTTCAACTCTATTCTCCAGTGTTGATGTTCTGTTTTCCATTTTATTCATTCTAGCGGTGAGGCGTTCCTCTTTTGTTTCGAGTTGGCTTATTGAGTTTTACACTTCCTTCTTCATTGCTGCCTTTGTTTTCTTCAGTGTTTCTCTTTTGTGAATTCATTCAGAAGGTTATCCCTATCTTCTTTTAGCTCTTTGTTTGTTCATGTGTTCTTTAAATTTGTTGAATTCCTTGATGATTGTTCTTTTAAATTCTGTGTCTTGGGTTATCTCTAGGGGTTCTCCTTGTAGAACTCTTCTACAGGATTGGTGGAGTTTGGTGGGGACATAGTGTTTGGGCTTTCCATTTTATTATTCTTTCATTGTGATTTTGGCATGTGAATTTCTTTTGGTGTTTATGATTCTTATATGAGAATTAAGTTGAAGTATGCTTCTGCTTCTATTATTGGAGTGCCTAGACCCTTTCTTTATTGGTTATATAAAGCTGGTTGGTACAGGGTTCAGGTTCTCTCAGGTTTGATTTGGAGGAAACTGATGGCTTCAGATCAGCTAATCAGAAGTACCCACAGAAACCAAATTCAGGTTCCAGTCAGGTACACTCAGCCTTCCTTCACCACGTGGTGGTAGGATCAGGGGCTCTCAGGCAGGCCCCTGCATTCTAAGGCCCTCTGCTATTGGGAGGCCAGAAGGAGGCCAGAATTTGGCACTCTCTGGCAGTCTGCTGAGATCAGAGCAGCTACACCAATGGAGGTTGAGACCTACCCTCTCACCTCTCCTTTGATTTTATATTGGAAGGACCAGATGGCTTTCATCCTGGTGTTCAGAAGTTCCCAAAGAGGCCCAAGTTGAATGAGGATCATATGCTCTCAGGCTTTCTCCTAAGGTCTAGATCCCTCCAAGAAAGATGCTGGCTTCAGAGAGTTGGGGGCTGGGCTAGTCTGAGACCAGGGCCTGTCTCAGGCATGCAATGGTGAGGTGGGGGAGGGAACAGACCCCAAGGGCTCCCTGTGATAGGAACTAGGTTGGTGTCAGTTGAAAAGGTCAGGAAACAGTGGGGAGTCTGGGCCAAGGGGGCAGTCCAGAAGTTTGGGGTGCCAAGAGAAGAAATGGGCCAGTGCCCATGCTAGGAGGGGAGACAGGGTGGAGGACCTGGGAGGGTGAATGATGCTAGGGGAGTCAAGATGCAGTGGGCACACAGCTGAATTTGCCCAGGAATGAAGCTGGCCCAGAAATGCAAAGGTGATGTGAGGGAGAAAACAGGCCCTAAGGGCTCCTGGGATCTGGAGGGAGGAATTTGGTTGATCTGGGTTCAAAGGATCAGGATGCAGTGGGAAGCCTGGGCCAAGAGGGCAGTCCAGAGGTCTGAGGTGCCAAGAGAAGAAATGGGCAAGTGCCCACACTAGGAGGAGAGGTGGGGCGAGGGAGCTGGTAGGTTAAACAAGGCTGAAAGCATCAAGGTGCAGTGGGCAGAACTTACCAGGAAAGAAGCTGGCCCCAGGAAGCTGGTGGCTGTCGAGTATGTGAAGATATTTAAGCCAGAGAAAAGGTAATTTTAGAGATGGAAAATGATTGGTCTTATTCACTTCTGTAGGCTTGTGCCCTGGCTTGTCAGGGTAGGGGCCTATAAAATTTTGTTCAATAGATGAAGACAGACTTGTCAACAACTAACAGAGAAGTCTTTTCTGAGTAGAGTGATGGAACCACATGAGCTAAATCTCCTGATGGAAACAACAGTGGGGAGTTGTTAGGCTAGGAGGAGGTAGGGAGGGAGTTGTACAATGGAAAGTCCTTCAGGATTTGATGGCTCAGCAGTTTCCTAGGGGGGTGAGTAGGGTTGGAGGGCATCATGTCCAGATGGTAAGGAGGGAAGGGGAAGAGGTGTAGAAAAGACCAGGGAAGGCGTGCAAAGCCAGCAGTTGCTAGGAAAGGGAGGAGAGGAAGTATTGCCGGGAAAACAAAGCCTCTAGACCCCCTAGGAAGTCAGCTTCCAGCTTTTCTCTGTGCATAGACTAAGGATTTCATGATAAAAGGTTAGGACTCCGAGGAAAGCATCATGCCAATAGAGTGAAAGAACAGGTGCAAGAACAGAGTTCTGGAACAAGCACAAAGGATCTTCCTTTAGTAACCACTGAAAGGCCTTTGGCTTTTTGCTCCCGGTTCCCCACCCCAAAAGTGCAAGTAATGATTCTGCACTAGTAGGATTTGAGAAATTTTTATGGAATTTTAGTTATCTACTTTGTTTCTAAAATAATTATATACATTGTCACATCATCTTCAGTATGATACAATTGAAATGGAGAAAGCAGAAAACTCATCAAATTGGTTACATACTTATAGAAGTATTTCATTAAGTGACTTTAAAAAGCTAGCCTATGGATTCTCTTCATTTCTCAACAGTCTTTTAAAATGTCTATTAAACACTATTTTTTGAGAGATAGAAAGGAAAGAATGGGAGAAGGAAAGAAGAAAGAAAATGAATTCCTCTAGCTGTTATATGCAGGATAAAGTCAACTATCTAGATAGTATAGACAACTTTGTCTGCAGTACTAATTAGTTTTGTCTGAGTACCCTCTTGATATCTATATACTATAGAGATCTTTGTCTCTACTATTAATTAGTTATGTCTGAGTACTCTCGTGCATTCATTCACTGAAAAACAGCTAAATTTGTGTGTTTTTCAGTAAGTGAAACAATGAATAAGACATTCAGCTGTCCCAAGATAAATTTACTAAATATTCAAGCTGATGAATGAATAAGCTAACTATATTTGTTACGTTGTTTATTCCATAGTGTATAATACACCAAATCATCAAGTCATTCACCTAAAATATATATGGTTTTCATTGTCATCATCTCCGTGAAGCTGGGGGACAAAGGTTTTTTTTTTAAGTTGTGTGTAAGAAAGGAGTGAAAAAAAGACTGAAAGGACTTTAATGATGTAATTAAAAAGAAAACAGCTCCAGAGTCATCAGCCCACCCACCATGTTCTAGAAAGAACTTTTCAATCAACAGTAATCACACAATAAACCCTGCTACTCATATGGGGAAAACTGTTGTTCCTAACTGGAACAAGAGTTTTCATAACACATGTGTTTTCTCTGAAGTGCTTTTCTGCTAATGCATAGACCCCCTGAGGATCTGAGCTATCTCCCCTTCTCACTAAAAGAGGAGGACCCAAGCTTGCAACTATATCTTAAATACTTCTGCTCTGATCTTCAACTTTCTGTCTTCTTCATAGTGAATCTATAACCAGTGTTGTCTTAGAGGTGCCACAAATTCCTCACTCAAGTTCAAAGGCACACTCTACAGGTAACTTCTCTTTGGCAAACCCAACCTGTCATTTTTCTGGATGAGCAACAGGTGCAAATCACATTGCAATAAATGATTTTGTGACTCTGGTTTCTGTTTAATCCAATCATGGTAGATATCGCTGATTACACGGACAAAAAGCTAGTAAATAAACACACTTGTTCAGGAGTAACTAAACATTAGATAACACTATGTAATGTGGAAGTAACTGCCTGGTTTAATGTTATGGTTTCCATGGAAACTACATCAGTGAAGAGTAAAAGAGTTCAGAAACGCTGTTTTTATTTTAGCCCCCCCCCCACATATATAGATGATCTACATTCATATGATGTTTTGGATGACTTTAAAGAAAAGTATCCCCCTGATTAGAGAATGGTCTTATTTATTAGTTCACAAAAATATGGGGACTATCTTCATGAAAGAATACAGGCTGGCGCTGCATTTCTGGGTTACTTAGGCCGAGAAACAATGCTTGGAGTGATGGAGGCCACATGCATTTTACATGCGATGCTGCTCATTCAAAGCTTAGCTGCTCTCCGGTGCAGGGTTCGTGTTCCTCAGATGATGTTTCTCCTTTTCTGAAAACAAAGAGAATGACAGCGATAAAAGAAAAAACAAGAGTCCCAGCCAAATGCTGAGTCTTGCAGAAGATGGCTCCTGCAGAAAGCAGAGATTAATCATGGGGGGGAGGAGGGGGGAGGAGGAGGAAGAGGGGCTTTATTCTAATCCTTAAAAGATTTTAGGGTTACCTCTTCAGAGGGGGGAATGTTAGAGTAGCAAAAAGCCTCATAAAAAAATGAAGGAGGAGGAGGAGGAGGAGGAGGAGGAGGAGGAGGAGCAGCAGTAGCAGCAGCTTGGGTTTTGTATTTTGCAGCATTCCGCAGAGCTCTCTGATCCCCTGGATGATCTGCAGTGCGCTGCTCTAATTGCAGGGAGGAGAGCCAGGCGCAGGGGACCACCAGAGTCCAGCTCGGCATTGCTGTTCTAGTTTTTTACTTCATTCTAATTCCCTGGGATAGATGGGGAATAAGATTAAATACGCCGATTCTTCTGAATTGCAAGTTATACCTTAATGAGTCTTAGAGAAATCTGTTTTTTTTAAAATATACTCTGCTTGCAGGGAGCATTTTTTTTTTGCCCCCCCCCCCTGTGGCTAGAAGGAGTCTGGAGCTAGAGACAGAAATGTATTGTTTTCTCCCTACACTCTGACTCTGGTGGCTCTAGGGTGTCTCCTCCCTGAAGGCTGGCTTTTTAATTAGAGGTCCCTTGGAGGGTCCTTCCTATCTGAAGGTGTTTATTTATTATGAACCTCTACTTTTTCATATAGCAGCAGTGATTCTTTTGTACCTACCCCCAAGAAGGCCAATATAGAAGGGACTATCTTGCTAAGCTTCCAGGATTCATTAAAGGGATTTAAACTAGATTTAAAGCATATCTGGCACCAATTCTCTCTCAACTGACCCACATACATTGTTATTCTCAAATGTGTGGGCTCATCTTACTTTAGATGGTCTCCAAAGAGGCTTCCGCACAGGTTAACTCTGACCACACATTTATTAGGCTTTGCTACAATTCCAAGAAGAGAAGCCATTGCTGACTCTACCTTAGAGGCTGAACACACCACAGAGCAGGAGCTTAGAGTTGGCCTCGAGATCAAATGAATTAGATAATACCTGAGGAGAAGCAAACGCAAATAGCAGTTTTGTTCCATTGTCTTGGAAGTTTTGACCCATTAGATTTGGAGAATAGCTCATAGTCCTAAGAATAATCCCTTTATGTATCAAAATGGCAAGACACAGAATCATTTTTTGCCAAAGTAAGAGCTGTAACAGATTCATCCTCTATGTATCATCTTTCTGAAATGAATGAAGGAACATTTAGCAACTGCTAGCTATGCACCAGTAACTTTCACTTGCCCCTGCTTCACGCTTCAAGGCATTACCAGCAATAGCAGAAAGGGAGCAGAGACATTGAATAACTTCTCAAATGTTACTCCATAGAGTTTGACTTTTTGTGTCTGCTAGCACATCATTAAATATCCACCCAATGGCTGAGGAAGTAAGCTATGAATCTAGCCAGAGTGTCTGCAGAAATGCTGGTGTGGGTTTGGAAAAGGCTTGCAATGAAGTGTCCTCATGGCAGATGCCTTCTGCCTGGTCTCTTGGACCTTTGTATTACCAGTTTGACCAGAAAGGGCCAGGGCTCTGTAACACTTTAGTTGTGAATGATCTATCGACTTACCACATTTATTCTGAAAACAGCCTAATTGATAGATAATCATATTCGCTTTACTGATGTGAAAACTCAGGTAACTGTCTCATTAAATGATCTACTTACACATAAAGAACGAGTCATTGAAAGAACATGTTGGTCTTGTGTTTATTCTGCTATAAAATATGTGTATCCTGACTTCCCAGGTCTGCTCTTTCGTGGCTTTTCCAGTGCCTTTGCGTAACTACAGTGAAATCTTGCTCTCTGTTTGATCACCTATTTCTAGCATGCCATAGGTAAAAAATATGTTCTAATATAGTCTTTGAATGAAGAGGTCACTTGTCAAAAAGATCTACTGTCAGAATTCTGCCAGAAAATTCAGACAGATCTACTAAGATATGGCAGCCTGCTAGTCAAGATACGAGAGTTTTAATTCTGACTGACCCCTGGGAATTCTGTGGCAATGTCAGCTTGCCTAGCCTCTCAGAGACACTGCCTTTCTCTCCTCTAGTCTGAGTGCTAGATCACGACAGAGCCCAAACACAGATGATAGGAAACAGCCTGTAAAATTAGCCAGAAAAGTGTCACCTCCCACAAAATACCGTTGGGATAATTTGTCCAAAGACAATCGACCTTCAAACCCTGGCTAGCCTATCTTAGACAATCTGCTCTCAAACCCTGGCTAGCCTATTTTAGACAATCTGCCTTCAAACCCTGGCTAGCCTATCTTAGACAATCTGCTCTCAAACCCTGGCTAGCCTATCTTAGACAATCTGCCTTCAAACCCTGGCTAGCCTATCTTAGACAATCTGCCTTCAAATCCTGGCTCATCTTGTTAGTTTACTTATACTGCCAGGCTTATTTCCAGGGTTTCATGAATTGCAATTAGAAACTCAATGACTTCTTGGAGACTTTTTCCTCTTCACCCTCTCCTTCAAAGGGAAACAAAATGGCATTAAGACATACTGCTTTTGGTTTGTGCTTTAAACAAGTTTGGTTTTGAACATTTCCTAAAATGTATAGTTGAGCTGTGTATGTGAGGCATGAATGAAGGCCCGTCATTGTTTATTGCTAAAAGCTAGGCAAGTATATCCTACAAAGAGCCAAAGACATATATCTCGTCTAGAAATTGATTTAAAATTTTGTTTTCTAATCAGCTAGAGGCAAATAGTTTCACTACTCCTGGTAAGACAGCTTATTTTGTTCAGGTCTCAAAAGTGAGGACATGTTCCTTCCTTAGCCCCTGTGCAGTTTTCTTCAAATGACACTTTTTGAAGAGACCAAGTCATTTGAAGAATTCGTATTTGTATGTGTTTTTACTTGAAGAGTTTTGGGGGATTTAAATCCAATACCTATGGCATCATCATCCCCTCAAATGTGTACCAGTTCCGAGACCTCCTCTATCTTCAGATCCTGTGACTGGCTACAGCTGTGGTTAGGTTGCTTATTTCCTAGGGTCGGGCTCAGCTGCTACGGTTTGCTCACCTGCTCTGAGGTTCCAGTTCTTTAGGAAAAGTGCTAGTTCCTTCTATTGGGTCTTGGAAAGACACCGTTGGAGGACTGTTGGGGTGGGAACTCGTTGGCTCACTGCTATAAAACTTTTCAGGCCAGGACACGCACATCCCAGCACTCAGGAGGCTGAGGCAGGCAGATCTCTGTGAGATGGAGACCAGCCTGATCTACATAGCAAGTTTCAGGCCAGCTGGGCTACAGGGGGGACCCTGTCTCAAAAACAACAAAAAATAAATAAAATGAAAACAACTTTTCTTGTACTGAGTCACTAGAGAAGTTTCATTAAATGCCCACAGGGGAGTATAATATTCCATCTGCAATACAAATAGTGAGTAAGAAGAAAGAGATAGACAAAAGACATTTGACCTGCTTGAAGTTCTTAAACAAAGAGCAGCTTTAAAGTAAGATAGACTTGGTCTTAATCTTGGCGCCACCTTTAAATAGTTTACTGATTCTGTGAATGAAGTCCAATTATCATTTTCTAGATATTTAAATGGGAATTTAGGGTTGGAAACATGGCTCAGTTGGCATGCATGAGGCCTTGGGGTCAATCCACAGTACTGCATAAGAACAAGCATGGTGGTTGTATTAGTTACTTTTCTGTTGCTGTGATAAAACACTGTGACCAAGGGAACTTATAAAAGGAAGAGTTTATTTGAGCTTACAGTTCTAGAGGAATCAGAGTCCATCATGGTGGGGAGACACAGTAAAAAGAGGTGGCTGGAGTAGACAAGTGCTCACATCTTCAGACAGGCACAGGAAGCAGACAGTGACTGGAAATCCCACAGGGCTTAAGAACTCTCTAAGCCTGTCCCCAGTGACATGCATCCTCCAGCAAGGCCACACCTTCTAAGACCAACCAAAACTGCACCACCAACTAGAGACAAAAATGTCCAAGTACTTGGACTTTATGGGGGACATTCTCATTCAAACCACTATAGTGGTTTACACCTGTAATCTTAGCACAGAGGTGGTAGAGGCAGGCAGAGCAGAAGTTAAGGTCATCCTTGGCAATATAGTTTGAGTCTGAGATACATGAGATATTGTTTAAACAATAAATAGACACTTCATCACCACCCATCTGATATTACTATGATGATTTTCTATTTTATGTAAAGTGCCAAGCACTGTGTAGGTGTGAAATAGTGGTTTATTCTCATTGTACTGTGTCACCACCACAGATGAGTGATTTATCTCATTCAGGAGACAAAGTTCTTCAGTTTCTGCCTTCTCTCTTGTGCTAGCTTTTTCAGTGATGTGAAGAATATCAGAAAATGTTAGACTGGTATTGATCAGGGTGCTGTGAAAAGGAGAGAGAAACAGACCTTAGGAACAGATGGTTCTTTATTAAGAGCAATGAAGGTGGTAACAGTTTCTCCTCAGGATTTGAAACTGTCGCAGGCAGTTTGTGGGCTGCTTCTAAGGGTCGGGGGTTTCGGAAGGGCTAGTTACTTGTTTTCTCAGATACCACAGTCTCCAGGTTGGGGGTTTTATGCGGTTCCTGGGTTGGCTCTTCATAAAGCTTAGATCTGAGGTTTACTCAACCCAATATGAGGTGCTTTAGAAGTTAGCACAGGGCCCTTGTAAGTCCAGGCATTTACCCTTCAAAACTACCAGAAAGAAGCAATTCATGGCACCCAGGAAGGGAACAGAGCCAATGTGCATGTTTCAAAGGTATACTCCACCAACCCATTTTCTCTGGCTAGGTCCCACATCCACAGTTTCACCATCTCCCAATAGTCTATTCAAAAGTTAATCCATCAGTTAATTAAAGCAGTAGTTAGGTCAGAACCTTCATGATCTTTACCATTCTGGAATGCCCTCATGGGCATACTGTAGCCCCCAAATGATTTATTCCTCCTGGACTTCTGAAAAGCCACGGGGCTAGCGCAGGGCACCCTGGGAAGAAGGGTGGAGCCTAGTGTGGGGAGAGATTTGAACAAAAGGGTTTGGCGCCATTCTGGGACATAGGGAACAGGGAACAGGCGAGCCAGCCTGCCCTGGACCCTGTGGGGCGCCGGGTGACCTCGTGAGGACCCCGTGGACCCCTCATGGAACTCCGTGGGGTGAGTGAGCGTGCGGGGACGTGAGATGAGGCAGACCATGGGCAAAAGTGATCTGGAATGGTAGGCCAAGCCGTGCAGATCTGGGTGCTGGGTGCTGGGTGTTGGGTATTCCTTTCATTGTAAGTCTCTCCTCTCCCCCACAAGAGATGAGCTATGAAAAATTCAGATAAAAATGTGTTATAAGATTTGTCTAATAGCACCAGGAGCAAGGGACCTAAGAGAACTCGGGTGATACATACCCACACGAATGACTTACTAATCTGGAAATCATTCATGTTGATATTCAAGATTATCTATCACGTGTCTCTAGCATTCAACTCATATTAAGTATACATCCGTGAAGAGAAGAAAATTAGCAAACTCACAAATGTTCATTCTTAGCCCAATCCAGTCCTGTGCTGCTTTTGGCAAATAAAGTCTTGTTGGAGCACAGTTGCGTTCAATCATTTCCATATTTTTTATGCTATTTTGTACTACAGTAACAGACATAGGGCTGGAGAGATGGCACAGTTGTTAAGAACACTGACTGTTCTTTCAGAAGACCTGGGTTTGAATCCCAGCGCCCACATGGCAGCTAACAACTGTCGGTAGCTCCAGTTCCAGGGGATCTGACAGTCTCTTCTGACCTCCGTGGGCATTGCACCACACGGGTGCGCTTACCTACATGCAGGCAATACATGCATACACATAAAATAAAAATAATAAATAAAATATTTTAAAAAACAGACATAACATGACTAAGTGGCCAATATCTAATATCTGTCAAGCAGAAAAATTTTTTATTCATGATGTAGGATTTCTGACTTAACATGGAAGCTTTAACTAACCTAATCTCGGCTTCCTGAATGCTAGGTTTACATATCCCCAGATACTCTACTTCATATATGAGCATTCCTCACAAAGTTAGAAGTTCCCAACTTTTTTTTTAAGTTCCCGGCTTTTAAAAGCCTTGAAGATGTTTTGGTTGATAGCCTTAGCCTTTAACGACTGTACCATCTCTCCAGCCCAAATGCTCTGCAGAAAAAAGATTCAGAAACACGTCTAAGTACAGGAAAAGAATTTTGTTGATTTCTTGCCAGTCTTTGAGTGAAAATCATTCTGTGTCAGAATAAACACTTGGCGCTTAGTCTTCCAAGATCGGCAGGAACACACTGATACCCTGATGCATTTGAGTTTATGGATCCATGGTAAGGAGGGACATGGTGTCCTGGTGGACATCGGCAATGGAAGAAAGCACAGTGGGAGCCTGGCACTCTGGAGAAAGGTAGATTTAGGTGAAATGTGAACAAAGTACTGCTTTGAAATGGTCACTGCAAAGCAGGGTAGGATAAAGAGGTCAAGATCTGATCTGGACTGAAAGTGGAGCCAGGGTCTTGTTTCCATGGGAACAGTTAAATTAAGGTGGATATGGGAACTCATTACCTGAAACTGGGCATCTGATTTATACACTGATATTTCCTTGTGTCACAAAGTGGCCATATCTTTCAGGCAAATGTAGAGGTTTCATGCTAAACGGTTGTAATTTCAAACACTGAAGGCTCGCAAGCCCTTCATTTTAGTGAGCCTCCAGGTCTGACCCGGCACAAAACGTACAAAGTGGGTCTGGAAGCATCTCTTTTGAGTTCTTGGACTTCCTTTTGTCTTTGTGAGTGATGTGGGCTTCCCTTGGTCCCCAAGACTCAAAGAGCTCAGGATAAACAGAGAGAAAGCAGCCTTTGTAGTTTCTGCATTCGGAGAACTTCTACCGTGTACTCCACATCCTTCGGGGCCTTCTATGTTCACTCAACAGGGAAGAAATTCACCGCCAGGACGGTTCTGAGCAACAGTCTCTTAGATGCATCAGAACCACTGCATGTCCATGGTGAGATATTGCCTCCTGGGAACTTTGCAGATGCCTTTATCTGTGCCTGTTGTTCTAGCTTGATCAACGGCCAGACAAATTTTTGCTTTCTTGGCCTGAACTAATTTTAACTATTTCATCAAGAAGTGATAGTGGTTGGGTTGGAAAGTGGGGGAGAAGGATGATGAGGCCGAACAAAGGTAACAGAGAGCTAAATTCAAAGCAGAAAGTGAGTTAGCAAGGGTTTTCTTGCGGCTTAGGTAAAGTTTTGAGAAGTACTTTCACATTGATAAATATGTATCAAATAAATGGATTGGTGGCATTTGAATAATTGTGAAGAGTTTCAAACACAAAGGAACCAGTAGGATTATATTTCTAATATTACTAGATTCTCACACAGCAATTCATGATGCCCATTTTTAACATCAAACTAGAAAGATGGAGTGAATTTCTAATTGAAAACCACCAAAATGTGTTATGAATGTTCTCTTCTGAGATTCACAGAATATTTTTAGCATTATTCATCATAGTAATCCTGATCAGTCAGAAACCAGGGCTCTGAGCAACAGCAGTCACCTGGGAGGCTGTAGCCAACAGATTTTAGAATGCACTAATGGGCTGGTTCTTGGAGTCACAATGTTTATTTTGTGACTTGTTTTTAAGGTTATTAGCATATATTAATTATTCATGATAATGGATTTCATGATACTTTTATACATGTGTATAATGTATTTTGATTATATTAACCCCATTATCTTCCCTTGTTCCCTTCCTACTCACACTGATCCCCTTCTTTTCGTTGTTGTTGTTGACCCAACAAGTTTCATGAGGGTTGCTTACAGGAGCATGGGTAAGGGGTTGCTTACAGGAGCATGGGCGTCTTATCAATGGGTACCAGTAAAGAAAACGATCTCCTTCTTCCAGCAACCATTAACTGCCTCTAGATTCTCAGGAGGAGTGGGGCCTTGAGAGCACACTCCCCTACCCCATGCCACCCTTAACTGCCTGTAAAGCTTCAGGTCTTGACTTCTTTGTGAAAGGCAGGATGGCCTACATAGTGCATCAACAATGGCTCCACCTCTCGGTTCCAGGTATCAGCAGTGGATCCACCTAGCGGTTCCAGGCATCAGCAATGGATCCACCTCATGGTTCCAGGCATCAACAATGTAGCAGAACAGAATACATTGCTTCTGTGGTCCTGTCCCTTCCTCCATGTTTTGCTGAGAAGGAAATTCAAGAGGTGAGTATGGGAACATCAACTTTGAGCTCTTGAACATCTTTTGTCTCTGTGAATGATCATGGGCTTCTGCCAGTCCCCAGGACTCAAAGACTAGGATGAATTCAGAGACAGAGACTTTCATACTTTCCATGTTCATAGCCCTTCTGCCTTGCACTTCAGATCCTTTAATATCTTTGCATACACTCTGCAGGGGAAAAATTACTGCTATGACTGGCTGTTCTTAGCAAAGTCTTCATTTCTCTGACTCATAAACTATTATGTTTTTTATTAATGTGTTCTCTATTTCTCCAGGTTTTCCCTCTCTGCTTTCTGCAAACTATTATTAGCACAAATTCTATTAAGTCTGGAATATTCTTTTCAGCTCCTTTGTCTTGCTCTTCTCCTTTAGCTCCACCCTTGTATGGAGCTTCCAGGCCAGCATAAACCTTGCTGGGTCCAGAGCCCGAGATCCATTCCCTGGATGCACTCTTCCCCCTAGGCTTCTTCTGAAAGGTTGGGGAACAGGTAGGGAAGTGATCATACCCTAGAAAATACTTCCACCTGCGGTATGAAGCCAGGCAGGCAGGAGAGATTCAAAGGTTCAGGTAAATTGATCAGAGTGAGGCCAGCAGCTAGCCTTGGGAATGGGGAGGAAATGGGATTCTGCTTCTCAAGACCCCTAGTCATCTTGCTTAATGGGAAGATTGGTGTCCACACTCAAGTTGCTCCAGTTGTGTGTGTATGGGGGGGGTTGCTGTGAGAAGGAACTAGCTTTGATTAGAAGCAGCTGGGAGCATGGAGCAAAGCCCTGAAGTCCTGGAATGGGGGATAAGGCAAGCCTGTGAAATGCAGTCTTATAAGCTGTGCTTCAGTGCTGAGCTAAAATAATTGTTTATAGTACAAGACAAATACTAAGAGAGCAGGAAAATGCTAACCCATGAAAATTAACAAGAACCAAACCAAAGGATAATGCAAGCCAGGAGCAAAACTGCATGCCTTTGTTAGAGACCAATAACACCAGAAAAACTTAGTAGCTTGCTTCTTGAAATGCATGAGAAAGTACACAGACAGACAGACAGACACACACACACACACACACACACACACACACACACACACACACACACACACACACACACACACACACACACACACACACGCACAGAGTATACACATGAATGGTTAAGAGGAACACGACAGATGCTGTCTATTTGGACTTTAACAAAGCATTTGATAAAAAACATCCCATGAAATTTTCTTTGCAAAATTCATTCAAATTGGCAGGAATAGGGGAATCCTGATGTATACTGAGAACTGGTTCCAAACCTATAAACCAAGGGTGATGGAACCAAGAAACAAATGTCAGCAGCTCTAGTTGCAAGGAGGTATTTAGCACAATGTCCCAGGAGTGACTGAGGACTGAGTTTATTAAAAATCTTTATCAGTGAGTTGGAAGAGCTTGTCCACAGGATGCATGTGAATTCCACCAGGAATAGTAAATCGGCCAGTGTTGGAGAA
Source organism: Nannospalax galili (assembly GCF_000622305.1). Classification (NCBI taxonomy): domain Eukaryota; kingdom Metazoa; phylum Chordata; class Mammalia; order Rodentia; family Spalacidae; genus Nannospalax; species Nannospalax galili. The sequence continues at coordinate 2,636,076 of NW_008360319.1, read as the reverse complement.
TGTGAGGAAGATCAAGGCTTAGAAGAGAAGAAAAAACAGAGGTTAGACCTGTAGAAAGGGAAGAGGAAGGAAGGAACAAAATGGGATCCACCTGGGGAAAACAGCAATCTGCTGATCTGTAGAAGATTAGGTAATGGAATTGCCAAAGGAGACAGAAAAGTGTAGAGCAGAAATAGGCCCCCAGGAGAGGAAACAATACATTAGGACAGCTTAAACACGCTGTTCAGTGGCCAACAAGAAGGATCCAAGTTTGTGAGTCCCACAGTTACAGGGTTTGTGAAAATTAGTATGGACTGGAGAGAGAGGTCAGTGGGTAAAATACCTGTCCTGCATGCATAAGGATCTGAGTTCAATCCCCAGGATCCACATCAAAGCGAAGTGTGGTGGCGGTACATGCTTATAATCACAGTACTGGGAAGAGAGAGACAGGTGAATACCTGGGCTTGCTGACCAGCCAGCCTAATCTCCTAACCTGCTTGGTGAGTTCTGGGCTAGTGAAACACTCAAAAAAAAAAAAATAAGGTAGTTGACACCTGAGCACCAATACCAGAGATTGGTCTGTGGTCTCCACAACTACATGCACACACACACACACACACACACACACACACCGTTAATTTAAAATTAGATGTGAGATGAGCCAGGAATGGTGGTGACACAGGCCCTTAATCCCAGCATTCAAGAGGCCAAGGCAGGGAGAGTTTAGTGAGATCAAGCCCAGTCTGCTTTACATAGCAAGTTCCAAGCCAGCAGGGGGCTACATAATGACACCCTGTCTCAAAACTACGCACCTACAAATGGTTATACGACCTTGTAAATGACTGGAACAAGTAAGAGGCTATGAAAGTTAAGCTCTGTAGGTTTCAGAGTCTCCTGATGAGTGGAAGGTGAGTAAGCATACTAAAAGGTTTTCTTGATTTAGAAAATAGGAAGGTGGAGGGTGCTGGGGCTGAATGAGTCACTAGTTGGGTGCTAGGTTCTGAATGCTTCCCACTTCCCCACAAATTCATATGCTGAGATGCTAACACATAAAGTGATGATATCAGATGGCAGTGTTTTGGGGAGGTGAGTGGATTGTGAGGCTAGAGCTCTTGTGGATGTTAGTGCACTTTGAAGAGACCTGAGAGAACTTGTTTTCTCTTTTGTTTATGCAGCTACAGTAAGAAGACACCTGTCCAATAACGAAGATGTCAAATCTGTGGCATCTCGAACTTTAGAATTCTTAGCTTACGTAATGGTAAAAAACAAAACAAGACAAACAAACAAAAAAACATGTTTCCGATGTTTATAAACTATTCGGTTCAGGGTATTTTTTAGTGCATCTCCAAAGACTGAGATACCAGGTAACAGATCCAAAGGAATTAAAATGCTAGAGCCCCAAATACACAGTGAGAGTTGTTTCACAAGAGACAGTAAGGTAGGATGTGGAAAGTAAAGAAAACAGGTAGGGCTTGCCTGGCGTGCACGTGGGAACCCAAGGCTTGAGAAGGTCCATGTAGCTGAGAACTACTTTTCTTTTAGTGCAGGTCCTAAATAGACAAATAGCTCTTTTTGGTTCAACAATATTCCAAGTCAATTGCAAGTTGGTTTTTTTTCTTATAGAGAGTTCTTTGAGGACAGGATTTCCACAGTCCTCAGAACAGAGTTGATTTGAATCTGGTTGAATGCCCACTTACTCTGTTGCTGCTGCCAGATCACAAGAAAAACCCAATTTCTCACCTTCCCTGTGGCTAGGTCAGAATTCATTTCTGGTCAGTGGAAATAGGACAGAAGAGATGCCGTGGAGATCACAGGTTCAACGTATCAGGAAAATAGATTCCTGACTCACTGCTTGGAGGAGATTGATCTAGGAAAGTTATTTCATTCATTTCAGACACAGTGACATAGCAGTAAGTACATAAACCTTTATTGAATTATACCACTGCTGCTTCGAGATTGTTATGTCCACCATTACGACCAGGAAATGAACAGAATGTATTGGTTCTGCATCATTCAATCTACCTGAATTGACATTTCATCATTTCTTCAAGGAGAGAAATGGAATTCTAGTCTATCAATTTCTTGAGCATTTTTTGTACTGCCCCTTTATTGGTTCACGTAGCATTGCTGAGGTATTTTAATGTTTGATTTATGTACACATTTATGTATTTATTTGTTGTTTTAAAGGCTTTTAGAGTGAAGCATACAGGTATATATATACATATATAGATACAGATATAGATATATATAGATATACATATATGTCTCTGTATTTGTTTCTTTAAAGGCTTTTAGAAAATCAAACGGATGAGTAAATAAGTAAAATAAACACATCTAAAGGAGTTTCTTAAGGAAAAAACATCCATTCTTAGCATAGGATGCCTTGGTAATAAATAGCAAACTTCCATTCATGTGTACAAATGAGGTATTTCTAACAAGGCAAGAAACAGTATGGAGTTCTGGAAACAGCCACTCAAGTGAATATTGGGATATTATCCTTCCAGTGGGACTCAGATTGGAGGGAGAAGGAGACGTTTCAAAATGAAAGAGCTTGTAGACTGAATTACTAGAGGTGATGGAGGGAAGCTGCATGCAGACATACCAAGGTGGACTACTTCTAGAATGGAAGTAGTTAGAAAAGGAGGCAATGGAGCATAGGAACATAGGGAAAAGACTATATCAGCAAATGAATTAAGAATTTAGAACACAGGTGAATGTGTGTGCGTGTGTGTGTGTGTGTGCGTGTGTGTGTGTTTAATACTAAGTGTTTTGAAGAGAACGAGAAAGAACGTAAAAAACAAAAACAAACAAATCCAAAAACCATTGAGACCAGGGACTGTGGTCACCAGGGACTCAGCTCTCATAGGAAAATGCACATGGGGGCATCAGGACAAGGGACTTTGTGGCAGACTTAGGGCTCTTGAACCTGCCTGCTTTGCACTTCATATGAATTCTGACAGATAGATCTCTGTTAGAGGTAAGTGGGAGGAGAGGAAAGGACCAGAATGGAAACATAAAGGCCAGTGGAGATAAACATGGTCATAAATTGAGTTCACCGAGGAAATTTAGACTGAAAAAAAAAAATAAATAAAAAGTGCTCCAAGATGGAGTTTCCGCCATTGTATAAGTATTTAGGTGAAACCATTTGTTTTGTTTTGTTTTGTTTTTGTTTTTTTGAGACAGGGTTTCCCTGTAGCCCCAGCTGGCCTGGATTCGCTATGGAGACCAGGCTGGCCTGGAACTCACAGAGATTCGCCTGCCTCTGCCTCCCTAGTGCTGGGATTAAAGGCCTGCGCCACTTGCTATTTCTGTAGGCCAGTGGACAAATTTATAGGGTTTGAGCTAATTGGTAATAATGAGACTTGTTGTAATAACAAAGATGGCCCCCAGTGAGGTACACACACAAACACACACAGTTCATTCTCTTTTGAGAAAAACAATTTGGCCAATAACATAATAACAAAGGAGAAGCAATTCTTTTCCTCTGAGTAGGAGTCAGTTTAGAAAAAGTAGTAGAAGGCAGCTACCTCAGAGCTGCCAGTTTCCAGGTCCCTAGAGTTCTGGACACAATCATAGAACCTCACTCTAGATGATGAGGCAGTACTGCCCTGTAGATTATGTTCTTTACCTCAACTATGCAAGTCTGGTGTCTTAGATCATTTTTTGTCACTATGCTGAATCATTTATGAAGAATTCAGTTTATTCCATTTGGGTTTCTGAGTTTGGAGGCCTAATGCCATGGAGTTCCATCCGGTGAAGAACTTTCTGGTAAGGACTCTCTGAAGAGTCATGTGATGGTCAATGTGGATTGTCAATTTGACAGTATTTAGAATCACATAGGAGACAATCCTTTGTGTATGTCTTTGAGGCATTTTCTAGACGGTACGAATCAAGGTGGGAAGACTCACCTTAAATGTGGGTAGCGTCATTCCATAGGGCCATGACTGAATAAGGAGCAGAAAGCTAGCTGAGCACAGTATTGGTCTCTGCTTTCTGATTACATGTGCAATGTGACCAGTTGCCTCATGGTCCTGCCAGTGTACCTTCCCTACCATAGACTGTACTCCAAACTGTGAGCTGGAATAAGCCCCTCTTTCCTTAAATTGCTTTTATTATGGGTTTTGTCACAGCAAGGAGAAAAATGGATAAACCCTGAGACAGATGAGGGCATTGTTTATTGGGAGGGGCATGTACAAGGGAAAGAACCAGAGTGGCTTTTATAAGAGACTTATGGTCACGTAAACCCATTATTCTATGAAAATGGAGAACCTTTCCTGACCTAATCATCTCTTAAAGCACCCACCCCTCAATACCTCACAACCCAGATTAAATGCAGCATAAGTTCTAGAGGTGCTTTCCGAACTGTAGTACGGGGCTGTAGGCAGGAACTCTAAGTACATGTGCTTAGTCTTAATTCAGTCACAAAGAGCCTGAAGGCTTTGGTCATTGGTCTAAATATACCAGGCCCTCTCAAGACCTAAACTGAGAATTACACTCCTGTAGGTTACATGATAAAAATATCTCATGAATGAAACTTTAGAATAGCTCTTGATGCCAGAGAGATGGCTCCGTAGTTAAGAAAACTGACTGCTCTTGCAGAGGACCTGGGTTCAATTCCCAGCACCCATATGGTAGTTAATAACCGTTTGTAGCTCCAGTTCCATGGGATCTGGCACTTTTTCCTGACCTCCTCGGGCATTGCACGACATGGGTGCACTTACACACATGCAGGCAATACATTCAAACACATAAAATAAAAATAATGAATAAAATAAAAATAATTTTTTAAAAAGGAACTTTCGAATAGCTCTTAAAAGGAGTTTAAAATATTTTAAAATTGTGGTGGAAACATAAAACATAAGATTCAAAAGCCTAACCATTTTTCAAGTGTACCGTTCAGTGGCATGAAGGACATTTCCATGATTCTGCAGTCATCATCACTGTCCATCTACAAACTTCTGCATCATCTCAAATGGAAACTCTGTCAGCATTAAACAATAGCTCTCCACACCCCCAATCCCAAGCTCTTGACTACCACCGCTGTACTTTCTGTCTCTGTGAATTTCCCTATTATAGGTGGTTCATATAACTGAGATCATGTTGCATTCATCTTTCTTTGGCTTAGTTCACTTGGTATAATGTCCTCAAGGTTCATTCATGTTGGACTTTGTGTTGGAACTTCCTTCCTTGTAAAGAGGTTAATCAGTTTTTAATTTACAGGATTTCCTTCCAAAATGAGAAGCAGGATGCTCTTTGTTTCCTTAGCTGCCTGAGCAGGGGACTATTATTTTCCTGGAGTACCTCAAGGCGATGATGTTCTGTGAAACAGAATACAGGAAACACTGATCAAATTCTTTATTAATTTGGCTCTTTCAAGCTTCCCCAGAAAGTGTGAGAAAGGACACTGGACGGCAGCTTGGGTCTGGAACATTCCCAAATCCTGGGGCTGAGCATGCTGTTATGGCCCTGTCTCCTGCAGTATGCTGTTTGTAGCCTTAGGATACTAAATGGAAATATAGATCTGAAATGAGTATCAAAGCATCTGGCTAACATAGCATATTCTATTTTAAACAGTCATCCAAATAGAGGGTCTTTACATCTGGATGACGACCGGCATGCGAGTGACCTTCCTCGCTTGGCTTCCTTTCTTCATCATGAAGCTTGCAGACTACCTTTTACTGTTATTCTTATCACTGATACAGGGTGATGCTCAGCTTCCAAAGACCAGAGAAGACCCTCATCCCCACTGCCACCATGTTGGTGGTCGGTTCCTTTTCCTTCTGGCCTGCCCTTCTTTTCCGCTTCCTGTCACCTGAGAAAGGATCCAGATGACCTCTAAGTTGTAAATTTCTAAGACATTTTGTCATTCATGGGAAAGGTGGGGGACAACTCTTCCCCAGACAGTTTTCATCATCTCTCATTCTTATTCTTCATCCATCCATCACAGTTTTTCAAGTACCTGCCACGTACCATGTACTGTGCAAGACAGTGATTTGTGATACACAAGACAGACAGATCCCTGAATTGCAGGCAGATGTTTAGGTACTTTTAGATTGTCCAGAATCTGGGATCATCAAGGCAATATGATTCTTGGCTCAGGATTCTGGGGTGCAGAGGTCAGCTGAAGCAATTTGCATCCTTTAATCTTGTCATAGTTCATTGCCAATCAGCTTAATCTACCTGTCTACAGTCTTGAACCATGTTTTATATATTTTACATAGTTTGGGGCCATAACTGGTCTGGACTGCTTGGTGGTGGTGTCATTCCAAAAGGACCACTTGCATAACTCTTTGGTCCAAACCATAACTACTTATGGAAGAAATTATAATGCCCTGCGTCTCTCATTAACAATTCCCTTACCAGTACTGGCTTCTCTATATTCCCTGAATAATAGCATTAAAAACAACCAGCGGGGTTGCTGGAGAGCTGACTCAGGGCTTAAGAGCACTGGCTGCTCTTGCAGAGGACCGGGGTTCGATTCCCAGCACCCACATGGTGGATAACAACCACCTTCAACTCCACTTCCAGGGGATTTGATACCCTCTTCTGACCTCTTCAGGTATTGCACCATGTGGTAAGGGGCTTATCAGATGATGGGAGAGGGGAGCTAACCTGGACTTTAAAGGGAAGAGGAGACTAGGAAAAGTTTCCTAGAGAAAAGAATATTTGAAGAGGCCCCACATAAAGTTGGAATCTCTGAGGGTTTTGTGGAGAGCATGAAGTTGGCATAAATTAATCTATATTCAGGGTGTGGCAGGTGCAGAGGCCCAAAAGCAGCTGAGAGAAAGTGATGCTGAATGTTTTTAATCCTGCCTGGACCATGGTACCTGAGTTGGGAGAAAGCAGAATAGGAGGCTGAAGAGGAAAGCAAAGGACCTTGAGAATTTCAATGCTGACAAGTGTTTATCCTGAGGCTCATGGGGCCATTGGGGAGGATAAAAGAAAGGGAATAATAGTATGAAAATTGGACATTGTGAATATCACCGTGCTGTTGGATATTCACAATTTGTAAGATGTCACAGTAAGTAAGGAAGGCAGTTTCCTGGGTTGGGTAGAGATGAAATGCTGAAAACCAAGTAAGTCCTGGAGAGATGAATGAGGGGGTAAAATACTTGCTTTGTAAGTGCGAGGACATGAGTTTGGGTATCTAGAGCCCACATAAAAGCTGGGTGTGGCAGCGCATGTCTGTAATTGCAGCTTTGAGGGGCAGGTAGATTTCAGAGGCGCCTGGTTTAGTCAGTCTACCAATTTATAGGAAATGGCAAGCTTCGGGTTCAATGAGAGACCCTGTGTCAAAAAATAAAGGGAGGAGTGATTGAAGACGATGCTGCCATCAGCCTCTGTCTTCCACATGCCCTGCACAGACACACACACACACACACACACACAAGCAAAGAAAGTGTGGTAGCTAATTTTTATTATCAATCTGATTGAATTAAGAAACACATAGAGCAATAATGAGGCACATATTTGGGTATATACACGAAGGTTTTCCAGAGAAAATTAGCTGAGAAGGGAGGACCTGCCTTCACTGTAACTGCGCCATCCCATGGGCTGGGTCCCAAATGCAATAAAAGGCAAAAGTGAGAAAAGACGGTTGAATACCAGAATTCACCTCTCTCTGCTTTCTGGTTGGTGCTGTTGCCCAAGCCACTCCCACCACCACCTTCTCAGTCATGATGGGAATCATTGAATTCCCCGAACAACAAGCCAAAAGAATCCCTTCTTTGAGTTGCTTTGCATCAGATGTTTGGTCACAGCATCAAGACAGGTAACTAGTACAGCAAGAAATGATAAGGACTTGGTCCTTGATTGTATGTGGAGGTTAAGTTTAGGAAGGAGTTTTTGAAATGTATGTAATTTTTGCATTTACAACTTGGAGCACAGAGGTGGCAGCTCATGAAAGGTTAAGTTCTGACTCTCAGCTGAGCAGTGCCCACAGAGTTCTGTTTGGAGAAGTTGGAAGCCTTATGCATAGGAAGCCATCTACATTTATCTCAGTGTATTGAAGAGTAAAAAGTTACAAGATTGTTATGGATTGTATTTTGTTTTTTACTGTTCAAAAACATTTATCACAACTGTCATAGGAAAGAGTGTAGGGGCATGAATAGTGTGGGGGTTGCCTCCACGCAGTGGAACTCTAGACAGCCCATAATAAGAAGACAGTATATTTGCAAACTAGTTACAAGGACATTAGTAATAACTGAAAGGCTAAGCAGCACGTTTCAGAAAATGATGTGTGATAGATATGATTTTTTATTTTTAAAATAACTTATTTTTATATGATGAACATGAAAAGATTCATACAAAAAGAACACCAGTAGTTACCTTTCAATTCTGGGCTTAGAAGGTAGAGTTAAGTGCAGGGAGACACTCTGTGTTTGTTTATAGAGCAGTGTCATGTTGGCGAGAAAGCCACACCTATACCTACATAATGCACACGCATAAAATACATTAGTAAGTTTGAACAACTTAAACTGCCTCTGTGCAGAAGAAAGTTCCTATGATCCTGTTTCCGGCTTCCCTGCTGATGGTTTCAGGGAGGCAGATGGAAATTATGTGGAGCAGGACTTTGGCGGCCTAGGGGTGGTTGTAGAGCAAGGTCAAGTACTTAGTGAAGGAAGATTCAGGTTCAGTTTTCAGAGGCACTCAATGGTGGGGTGATGATGCACATATGTTTCCATGCAAAGTGAGACTTGAACCTAGTTTGGCTCAAGAAGTGTTTGTGGGGTGAAACCGTGACTTTAAAACCATCTGAGGCTACCCAAGAGAAAAGAAACAGTTAGAGCCAATAGAAAGACTTGATCTTTGCCTTGTGGCCTTTGCCAGCACAAAAGAATATCCAATCTGTTTCAGAAACACTCGGTCAGGCTTAAAGAGCCAGGGGTTCTTTGGAAATTTTGCTTGGTTGAAACCATCTTTGGATTAAATGTTATCTTCCAATCTATAGAAGTGACTGACTTAGATATTCTAGAACACATTTTTCTCATGGGGGCTATCAATCTGCTTACAGCTAAGTTGGAAACACCCAACAAAATGCTTAGTGTGGCAACGTTCTTTCTAAATTTATTCTCTTTGGATTGCTCATTCTTTGCAAAGAAGAGAAATAGCTTTCTTGTGAGAAATGTTTATGGTAGTATAACTACAATCAGTCTTTCTTCTTTGCAGGTTTTTTTTTTTTTTTGCTTGTCTTTTCATTACAGCCTGGACCCTAGTTTCTGACAGTATTTTGTGGCTTTGATCCTGATCTTGTTGGTCTAGAGCAACTGGTTGATACAACTTACAAGTCTTATGTTTATCCCCTGCCAGGTTTTTGTTGAGAGGTTTAATTTTTCCCCTTTACAAGCTGTTCAAGTGTTTCAGCTATAGAGACCAGATGGTTTTCTATCCCCTTGATGTTTCCCTCAGTCGTTGATTGTTCAGAGATGTTCGAAGGCTGTACCAGGATGGGATAGTTTCTATAGTTACTCTAGTTAGCACCCTCGCACTGTTGCCTTTGCCAGCACAAAAGAATATCCAATCTATCAAAGTCTGGAAATCACTTAAAATAAATGGCCCTGTGTGTTTTGAAATCAGGTGGGGGAAACTCCATGTTTCAAGTGATCATTAATAAATAATTACTCTTTTGTTAATGCCTCCTGCCAATGCCCTGATAAGAACAAATTGATAGATGACAGGCAGTTTGTTGCTTCCAATTTGTTAGAAGGCACACGTTTCTTTTCCCCAAAGATGAAAGCTTTCAGGAGCCACATGAAGATCAATCTGTGTCCACACCATGTAAAGTACTTGGAGGTTGGTCAAGGATATTTGTAGGGGGAAAAAAAAAAACCTTTCTCTACAAATTGAGCCCAGTGCATACCCTATAGATGCTCAGTAAATATGTACTCTTTGATTTGGGATTTTGAGCAGTGTCATGCAAGATTGCCTTTGCTGCAGGTGGATGACAGGGTACAACAGTTGTGCAAGGAATACAGAGTCTTCTCAATGACATAGACAGTACATATGGACAGAGACACCTGGGAGTCCAGACGAAGGCAGTATGCAGTAGGGAGCCAGCAAAACAGAAAACCAACGAACTGACAGAATGCATTGAACTCTTAGTGTGCAGTCACCCTGCAGCCAGACGTCTCCGGGACCTTTGGAGTTGGACAGGTTGGGTTTAATCCTAGTGTGGTGTGGACCGCAAAGGCCATGGGAATGACAGAGTCTCGGGATAGGGAGATGCTACAAAGCACCTCCAGCAGCATGTGGCTTTCACTGTGTGATTTCAGGACGGGGATAATGAAGCAGATATTTGCTGTAGACTGAGTAGGGCCGGTTCTATGAATAGGTGTCTCTATAAACCTTGTGTCTGTGGAGGTTAGGCTAAGGAGGGCAAAGATAAAGTTGGGATCTTGAAAGCTGTCGCAATCACTTACTCAGCAAAATTCGAGATGCGTGGTACTTAGTGTAATACGGCTAGCATGGGTGTTTGTAGAAAATTTCTGTCTAGCAGGAGAGCTGGTGGCTTAGCTGAAAGCATCAGGCCAGCTAGTGATAACAGAAGAGCTTAGATACCAGGACTCATCTGCTCCTGGATGTTGGAAGAAGTTTGCTTTCTTAAATATGTCATTGAGCAGAGACATCTTGTTCCTGATTCTATTGCTGTGCCCTGAATGTCTTGGTATCTGGTTTAGGAAGGGCTCTAATAAAGACTACCAGCAGGTCATTGGCTCCATTACTAGCCCTGTCCATAAGGAGAAAGGTGGACATCTCTTCTCAGTGACCTACATAGAATTCTGTCCTTTCTAAGCTTTCTTTTCTTTCTTCACTGACAGATACTTGTATATATTTGTGAGGTATGATATGATGATATATACATATTATATATATCATATATACACACCTTATGGAATGAGTAAGTCAAGCTAATTATAACATATCTATCACAGGATATACCTAAACTTCTTGGAATACAAACATTTTAATTTCCTTTCAGCAGTTTTGAAATATACGTTGTTATTAATTATAGTCCATATATCGTGCCAGAGGCATCAACAAATTATTCTTCTTATGTTAAACCGTGCTCCCTGATCAACATCTCTTCATCACTGTTTGCCTTCCCCAGCCTTTGCTATTGACCATTCTGTCTTACACTTCCACAAATTTCCAGCCTTTTAGATCTTACATATAGGTGAGACTGTGAGTATCTGTCCTTCTGTGTCTGACTTAGAATTCATCTATTCAGTTACAAATGACAGAATTTAAGACTCTGTCTCTCATTAAGAGGTAAAATTGTCAGTGAACTCACTTGGGAATCTAGAGCCCCAGATTTCTGAGTTAGTGATGAAAGCCTGGGCTTGGGCAACATTGGGGTCTCTGGAATGGTTTGAAGAGCTCCCAAAAGGAGTTCATCTCACCCTACCAGCTGCTCTGAGATCTGGTCACTGTGTCTTATTCCCCAGAATTAAACATGCGCCTCTCTTCGCCATCTGGATTACTCTTCTTATTGATGGGAGTGAATGGTTGACGAGAAGCTACTGAAGGGAGGAAGGGTTGCTTTGGGCTCACGGTTTGAGGGGATAAAACCCGTCATGGTAGGGAAGGAATGAGGGTGGTACAGTGAGGCAGCTGGTCACATTCTACCTGCAGTGTGAAAGCAGAGAAGGATGCTGACTCAGCTCCCTTTCTCCCTTTCCTCTTCTATCTTATCCAAGCTCCCAGCCAATAAGATGGTATCACCTACATTCCCTTCTCAGTTAAACCTCTCTGATACCATCACAGATATGCCCAGAGGTGTTTCTTAAATGAGTCTAAATTTAGTCAGGTTGACAATGAAGATTAGTCATCACACCATCCTTCATTAAAAATACAGTCATGATTTGGGGTTAGAGAGATGGTTCAGTGGTTAAGAGCATTGTACTCTTGGAGAGAAACTGTTGGACCTGGTAATCACCTATTCATAACTCCAGTTCCAGGGGACCTAATGCCCTCTTCTGATCTCCATGGGCATTGCACAACATGGATGCACTTATATACTGGCAAAACACTCATGCATAAAATAAAAATTAATGAATGACATTTTAAAAATGCAGTCATGAATCTAGCATGTAGCTCAGTGGTAATGTGCTTGCTTAGCATACACAAGACCTTAGGTTCAATCCTCAGGACCACAAAAATAAATGTTAAAAAAAACGTGGTCGTTTGGGGCTGGAGAGATAGCTCAGCAGTTAAGAGCACTAGCTGCTCTTGCAGAGAACCTGGGTTTGATCACCAGTACCCACATGGCCACTAACAACCATCTGTAACTCCAGTTCCAGGGGATCTGATGCTCTCTTCTGGCCTCCACAGGCATTGCATGACACACATGCACTTACACACATGCAAGCAATGTACTTATACACATAAAATAAAATAATAAATATTTAAAAATGCAGTCACTTATAATTAATTGGTTGATCTACTTTTCCAATTTTTCAGTCCGTTAATAATTATTGTATGTCTCCCAAATACAAAGAAATTAGTTAATCTAATAAAAGGTGTAAACAATTACTTATATGTGACTTACATCAGGAGAAGAGAACATTCCTAAGTTAGCAAAAGAAATGCTGAACACTGACCAGTATGTATAGCATTATGGGAGAGGGAAGCCAGCCACCAGCGGTACTGAATCATAGGATGGATGATATGCCTTATCAATGACTCTGTCCTCAAAAGGGGAGCCTGGGAACAGGGAGAATGACTTACCCAGGGCTTTCTGCATTTCACTGATGAGCAAATTGAAGAATGAAAGATAAATAATTTTTCTCAGTCCTATCATTAGCAACCAAGCTTTGACTTGAACCTAGGTCTTCTGGCCACAGAGTCTGTGCACCTGACCACATGACTGTGCTGTCACCAACTCTAGGTTTTATATGAGCACTTCACTGAAGCAAGAATCATGGGCCAGTGAGAAGGCTCAGCTTACACCAAGGTAGAAGGCCTCAGTTTGATCTGATCCCTGGTATCCACATGGTAGAAGGAAGGAACTAACTTCTGAGAGTTGTCTTCTGATGTTCACGTGTGTGTGGCACACACACACACCATTTGCAAACATACATAGGTGCACACCGAAATGTTCATGCACAAACACACACACACACACGGATGCACACGCATACACAATATAAATAGATAACTCAATAAATGTAAAAAGATGTCGGGTGTGGTGGTGCACGCCTTTAATCCTAGCACTTGGGAGACAGAGGCAGGCAGATCTCTGTGAGTTCAAGGCCAGCCTGGTCTACATAGTGAGTTCCAGGTCAGCTGGGGCTACAGGGAGACTCTGTCTCAAAAAGACAAAAAAAAAAAAAAAAAAAAAAAAAAAAAAAAGAATATCTAGTTGGTGAACTGAGCAGCTCAACTGTACTTTTTTGGCCGTCCTAGTAAGAGAAGGGCTTACAACTCCACTTCTGTGGAGCGAGAGGAGCCAGATCCGGCCTAGACATTATGGATGATGGACACAATGAAACTTGGAGATTCCTCTGGTATATTGACATACAGAACTAGGTCCACAGCTCCAAGGGAGGAGTCATGCCTCACTATGAAACCTTGGAATCAGGGAAGAGAGAAACACCATGTAGTTCTTACCTTTGCAAAGTAAAAGGATAGATAGTCTTAAGAACAGGGAGCTCATGGTGTGGTGGTTTGAATGAATGTCCCCCATAGGCTCCAAATATTTGGACACTTGGTCCCCAGTTTGTGGTGCTGTTTGGGGAAGGTCAAGGAGCCTTTAGGAGGTGTGGTCATGCTGAAGGAAGCACATCACTGGGGGCAGGCTTTGAGAGTTTTTAAGCCTTGCCAGATTTCCGATCTACTTCCTATGCCTGCTTGAAGATGTGATTGCTTGACTTTCTGATCCAGTAACCTCTGCTGCCATGCCTCCCCCAGCATTATAGATTCTGAACTGTAAGTTCAAATAAACTCTTCCTTCTCTAAGTTTGTTTGGTCATGGTATCTTATCACAGCAATAGAAAAGTAACTAAAACACATGATTAGCTTATTTTTTTAGACAAAACTTCCCCATGGCATATTCTAGATAGTTGCCAAGAATGCCTATGATTAGCCTTGTGCAAAGTTGTGAAATCTAAAATAGCCAAAACCACTGACCCATGATGCCGAGCACATAGCATTTATTATATATGAGAACAGAAGGTTTTAATAATTATCAAATGAATTGGCCAAGGTTCCATACTTAATGGATGACAACTGTCATCCAACTGGATTCAGGAAGGCAGTTGTCTGATGTTAAAGCCGACACCACTCTTCCAACACTAACATACGTTTTTAAGTTTGTTTTTGAGACTTGTTTTCATACATGAGTATTTTCTTTGTATTATTTCCGTCTCTTCCAGTTCCCCTCCAGCTTCTCCCATATCCCCCAACTCCCTCTCAATTTCATGTGTTCTTTGATTATCATTGTTACATATACATACATTAATAATATACACATGCACACGTGCACACACACATAGCCACTAGTGTTTTGTTTCCTCCCATTAATGCGTCTGTACTAGAATAAACTTTATTATTAAAGCTCCCGGAAGTGCCCAGCCTTACAGAAATAATTCTAGGCAACAGTTCAGAGACTGAGGGAGGTGTATTACTTCTAGACCTCAGTACTTCACTTTTCCCCACTCACACGATTGGCCTAGTGAATTTGTAGCTTCTCCTGTTGAAGAGGTAAAGTGTATACTTCCCTATTTCGCACTGCCAGCTTTGGTCATGTGACTTTTTTCAGCTCGGCAGAAAGAGAAGGCGGTGATGCTGTCTCAGTTCCAAGACTACGGCAAGGACTTGCGTTTCTTCACACACATTCACACATCTGCCCTCATAATCAGCAGAATGTGCTCTGTCAGTTTGCTGCTCCTAGGGACAGGATGGATGTCCCACAGCACAACATGGAGCAGAGCTGCCTCTGACTGTGCTCACCTGTGACCAGCTGAGCCCAGCCAACTTGCATATATGTGACAATAAATCATGTTTGGTTTAAGCCAGGGTGTTGGAAGAGCTTTGCCACATGGCATGTTTGTGGCCATAGTGAACAGACCCCCCAATGTTTGAAGGGTGGGCTACGAGCTCAGGTTGACTTCTGTGGTTTTTCAGCATTTGGCCGTGATTAAAACTTTCTTTGCAGCCATCATTGCAAACGATAGGAAAATAAATATGCCTATACACAAAAAGCATATGGGCCTGTGTGCTGATTCAGTGTGATAGTGCTGACAGAGTGCTTAGTCCAGCACCTGGCACAGATCGTACTCCTCTGGTGACCCCACACCTAGGGAAAGGACCTCAGACCCCTGCGTCTATCAAACACTGACTGCTTCATGCAGACAGACACCAACCAGTGGGTTTTGCAGTTAGCAGGTTTTGCAAGTTAGATATGTGAACTGCATGTGCCCGGGTAGTAGAATTGATTTCCACCTGCTGAATGTTTTCCTTGTGAGAGATGATTCTGGTTGTGTGTGTGTGTGTGCGTGTGTGTGCGTGCGTGCACATTTGTACTTATTTTAACGGGAATGTGAGCGAAACAAGGATTGTTTCTGTCTCTCCATGAGTCTCCACAGCACCTTCATCCATGTCCCCTTTATTGTACGATTTCATTACTGCATTTTTTGAGTGCATATTTGAGGGAGAAAAATATCTCTGCAAGCATTGGCCCATCCTCTGTCCCTTATTTAAACATGGTCCCATCTCGATTGAGTATATGGTGACAGTTGCCTTCCAGGCCATTTTGATTCATTTGGACTGCTCCTTCAGTGAGCCTCATCTAGCTACTGGCCACAGAGTGGATGCTTTCCACTCCGTAAGACCCCAACATGGTCAACAGCACAAAGAAAGGAAGAGGGGACCCCCGGTGTCTACTGAGGCTTGTAAAACTGTCCACAGCACAGGCCCTTACCCTTACTGTGTTTTTCACTGCCAAAGTGAGCATCTTGATTCAGCTTGCATAATACCTTCCTGCAGTCCTGTGGGGCCTGGGCTAAGAGAGGGAGTAGAGCCAAGATACTCTCAGGGCTTTAATGATGGAAACCCCAGGGGGACATGAGCCATGGCTTCTGAACTAGTTTGTTACTTCTTCTAAGTGACTACTAAATCCTACTGTCCATGTCATGCATATAAATCATCCTTAGTAATTGTTTGCCAAAAGCCAGAAACATTTCGAAATCTGATTGATGGCCCAGGTGAGATGGCCCATGGCTATAGTCCCAACACGTGAGAGACTGGGGCAAGAGGATCAGGAGTTCAAGATCAGCTTGGGCCACATAGAGATTTTGAGGCCAGTCTGGGCTATATGAGACTCAGCCTTAAAAAACGAACAAACAAGCAGACCAACCCAAAACAAAACAATTCAACATGAAGAGAATACAATAAATTCAATAATCCAGGCTGTAAAAGGAGTTATTCTTAAGTATCTTAAGGTCGTTGGCTTAAAACTCAGAACTCCTAAAATTAGAAAGTGTAATTATCCCAGGGTGTTTGTAAATTCAATGAGTATTTCCCTATTGCTAATAAAAAACCATGTGAATAATCAATGATCAAAGGGATTTCATTTTCAAAACTATTCTAAATAAATTTCTGTCCCTAATGAGAGTGCATTTTCAAGTAAAGAAGGTAAGAATATCTTCAGATGTGATGCCCAACATAAATTTGAAAGAATTTGATTCTTGATCTGCTCTGAGGTAACATGCCACTACTTAATGAAGTCCACATTTGACCATATTTTCAAAGCAGTATCTTGTCCATGTGGGAGGCAGTCAGCCTCTATGTGTAAATTCATCATCAGAATTCCAGTGGGGACTTTGGGAATTCGATTCATGGTAGTTCTCAGCTGGTAAGTTGACTTCTTCCTGACTAGCATGACTGCATAAGGTTCATAGTTTCACTTATTTTAGCTCTGTTTAACATAGTGCAAATAAAATTTATTTTCAAAATAACATGTTACCACATGGAAACAATATTGTAATTGTGCTGATTGCTCAGAAAAAAAAGAAAGAAAAATCCTATGAAATTTGTTTATTTAAAAATCATATCCTTCGGGGCTGGGGAGATGGCTCAGTCGATAAAGGTCTTACCATACAAAGATGAGGAGCTGAGTTCAGGTCTCCAGCATCCATGGAGAGAGCTGAGTGCAGTGGCGTGCACCTGTGATCCCAGTGCTGTGATGGGAGACAGGCAGATCCTTGGGACTTCCTGGCCAGCCTGCCTAGATTAATTGGACTCCAGGTTCAGTGAAAGAGATTCTGTATCAAAAAATAAGGTGGAGAAAGACTGAGGAAGACACCCGATGTCACCATGAATCCTTAAATGTACAAACACATGAAAACATGAACATACACATAAACATACACACATACAAGCATGAACACAAATGCACACAAACATATACACACACAATCCCACCCCTTCAAATGGCTTACTGCCTTCATTGCATTTATGAATCAAAGGGCAGAAATGGTGTCTGGAGAGATGCCTCAGTGGTTAAAGAGTCTGTACTGCTCTTGCAGAAAATCCTGGTTTGGTTCCCAGCACCCATGCTGGGCAGCTCACAACCACCTGTAACTGCAGGGAATCTAATGCCCTCTTCTGGCCCTGCAGGTATTCACATATATGGTATATATTCACATGGTCACAAACACACATTAAAAAATAAAAATCAATATTTTTAATAAAAAAGTAGAAGTGTTCATATCTCTACGGGGGTGTATTTGAGCAAAATAGTACCAAGTTATTTCTGTTTACCTTCTAATAGGATTCAAGGTCCAAAATATTTTAACATCACATATTCTACATTAAGCCTCAATTAAATATCTTTTTGGTAACCAAATTTCCTCTGTTATATTATAATTTTATCTAATAATTTTGGTAACATCTAAATACAGAGATTGAATCAGGGATAAACAGTGGTGCCAAGTAGAAGGGTAGACAAAGTACCCAGTACTAATCCTAGTGTGAAATTTTCATAGCATTCTCCCTCCTGTAAATGTCCATTTTACAGTTCCAATTTCACAAGAATATAATGCATAATAAAAGAGACAAGGGACATATATTATAAGACAAATCAGGTACATGGCTAGTTACAACTCACTTGGCTTTTGCAAGCAACAAGTTCATGGTGACTGTACACCTCCAGAGTGCTTATCCTTTTTGCACCCTGACAGTTTTATTTTATGGAGTCCACAGCTCTGAGAGGAAGCATTGCATTCATGTGGATTTCCTTGACTGGATTTCAGTAAGTATCATCAAAACATAGTTGTTAATCTGCATTTCAAATCCTTCTGGAGTTCAGCCACGCTTTGCAATTACAGCTCTAAAAACTTTGCAAGCTTTCTATGCAGTTCCTAGTCTAAATATTTTTTCACCAAATGTATCTTGCATGCAATACACTTGTTCCAGTTTTAAAATATCTTGCTTCAAGAGAGCACACATGGAAAGGCAGTCAGTTGCTTCTCTAGTATAAATCTTTTGCTTGTGTCGGAGACCAGAGTTGTTCTGATTGTTAACTGAAAGCCATGTGTATTGAACACTGCTTGCCAGCAGCTAATTTAGGCACATGGAAGCCATTAGCCTGATGGAGCTAACATTCTTTAAGTGCCCTTGATATCGTATAATGTTGTATATTTTGTTTAACTTGCTGTTCACAACTCCAAAAAAATTAGAAGTTATATCTATTTTAAAAACGAAGCCATTGAACGGAAGTTAAAAATTCTGCTCAAGATCACACAGCAAAGAAGAGATAGAGCTGGACTCAGGCCCTGGCCTTCAGTACCAAGACCATTCTATATCAACGACCACAGTGAAATGACAGACCACCAAGGAAATTTCCACCATGAAGCTTGATTCCAGGGCCCAGGGCTGAGACACCAGTGTAGCCTTTCATCAGAACTCTCCTAGCCCACGCTACTGAGTATATACTGATATTCACACTCGTTCAGAATCTGTGCTTCTTCTTGGGGCTATTCTTCTTAGCTTTCCATTATGCACAGTCTGTAATACTATATATGGCTTCTCTATAACAGTAATGATATAATGTAATACTATGATATAGACTACACCGTAATCTGTGATCCCGGCTCTCGTTTTTCTACCGAGCATTTAGATTATTGGTATCATGTTTTGTCTTTGTTTTCTTTGACCTGCCATACTCTTCCACTTTCTGGTGGAGACCTGTTTATAAACTTTTTCTTTTCTTTCTTCCTGTTCATACTTTTCTTATTCTTAACACTGTTACACTTTTTTCTTGCTTTATCATTTACCTCAGCCTGCTGGCTCCACCCCACTCCCCTCGAAGAAAGGGGAACATACTTCTTTCAGTATCAAATGTGAAAACAGGCAATGATATTTTTAAGCGCCTGAACATTTGGTTTGCTCTGGCTTCTTAGGGCTGATTGCTCTTCTTCACCGCATATAAAAGCATTTTGTTAATGAATTTTCCACTTGGTTAGATTAGTAACAGTTTATGTTAAAAATTCCACTTTTCAAAGTGTGAAGTGAGATACTGCAGAGATAAGAACCCTCCCCGGGTTTGTAGAAGCTGTGAGCACTGCCCTGTAAAAGAATTCAGCCTTCTCATTACTGGAACTGCATGGTTATTAGCGGCTCCCACCTTTGGTATTTTTAAAAAATATTTTATTTATTTTTATTTTATATGTATGAGTGTATTGCCTGCATGCGTGTGAGTGCACTCGTGTTGTGCAGGGCTCACGTAGGCCAGAAGAGGGCATCAGATCTTCTGGAACTGGCGTTGCAGACGGTTGTTAGTTGCCATGTGGGTGCTGGGAATTGGACCTGGGGCCACTGCAAGAGCAGCCACTGCTCTTAACTGCTGAGCTATCTCTCCAGCCCCTACATTTTGTATTTTAACTGAGTACATGTAAGGATGTATGGGAGAAGAAAAGGGAAAAGTCATGCAACTCTAAGGTGGAGGAGACTGGAGGCGTGACCCTGGTAGGAAATGTCATTAGTCATGAACTAAAAGTGCGTGTGTTATCCCTCACATAAATCCTAACAGGCTCCTAGGTAGGACCTTGTCGGAAGGTGCTGAGAGGGAGGTAGAACTTGCCATGGCCTAGAGGTCTGGGTAAGGCTTCATGGAACCGTTACATAAGTCTCAAAGGGCTGAAGATTCCTTTTCCACGTTGCGTCACTTAGCTAAATGCTTTGTATGCCTATGTAAGCTGAAGTCCCAAACCCAAATCCAGTTTCAAGCTCATATTCATAAACGTGTTTGGAAATTCGCTAAGTGCTGAGTTACCACCTTATCACTGAGCATCTGCATGGTAGATGTAGTTCAGAGCATAAAATGAATGTCTTCAGGGGCAACTGGAAGCAGTCTGTATTCTCTGTAGATTCCAGGATCCAGATTCTAGCTCCACATCCTTGCTTATTAGCTGTTGTCCTGAGGCAAGTTCCTCATTTCCCAAGGCTCCTGTTCCCTTGTCTGTAAAGAGGGTATGAAAATAGTCCCTCCAGATGGATCTGTCCTGATTATTAAATGTAAAGCTATACAGAGAACAGCATTGGGCACACACTAAACCATAAGGAATGCTCACTCCTGTTAGTAAGAAATTGTCTGCAAGTTTTAACATCTCAGTCGATAAGTATTTGCTTCTCTGCTCTTGGTTTTAGTCACTGCCTTTTGTCCAACGTGATCTGTCACTAAAGACCAAGAGGGAAAGGGCTTGACTGATTACGCTTCTCTCTGGGTAAAACGTTGAGAGTGCAGATCAATGAAGAGCAATTTTCAGACCAAAAGTACTTTTTTTTTTTTTTTTTAATCTTGTGATACTTTGTTCTGCAGTGGAGCTCGTCTTAGTATAAACTCCTCTGGACTTCCAGCTTCTGGATGACTTTTGAGGGGTGTGGTGTAGGTGCTAGGTTAGAAGTTGGAAAAGAAGAAGAAATCAATGTTTTGTCATGATTGAATCTGTGTCTGTAAGTACCCATTTTGTCCAGGGTACTCTCTCTCCCTCTCCAACATAAGATAGATTAGAAGTGGAGGAGGGGCACGTGAGACTTCACCCATTCCCTAAGGAGCTAGAGACAGTGAGTGTTGCCCAGGAAGGGTGAGTCACCTTCCTCAGAGGTGTGGTCTCTGATAAGTTGCCCTTGCTCAAGTAAATGACCTGCCACCTGTGATCATGCAGGAAACTCTAATTCAGTGCAGTGGGGCACCAAAAAATTCCATGAATTTAGGAGGGGGTTTTATTGGGAAGAAGGGGTTTGGTGGAAGGGGGAGGGGAAGAAGTGAAGATAATGGGGGGAGGAGAGAATATGATCCAAGTGCATCATATACATGAAATATATACACATGCATGACATATCAAAGAATAAACAGACAAATAGGAGCCTAAGGGTGTTAGAAGCAAGTCATTCTTATGGAAAGGGAGGAGTGTTATGAATTCTTACCATGTGTCAGATTTTTCTCCCCTTCCCTCCCCTCCCTCCTCTTCCCTTCTCCTCTTTTTTTTTTTTCCTTTTTACGATGGTAAAATATGTACTTACATGATTTTAACCTTTTTTCTTCTTTGCTGTTTTTAATGATTTTGTGCAGTTCAATGCATTAAGAGCAGAACCTGGTGTTGTTGAGCATTGCCATCAGCCACCTCCAGAACTCCTGCATCTTTCCAAGCAGAAATTTTGAACACAAAGCAGTAACTGTATTCCTCGCCCCCAGCCCCTAGAAACTACCATTTCACTTATGGTCTCTATGAATTTGACTCTTCTCCCTACTTCGTATGGTGTTTGTCCTTCGATGAGTAGTTTATTTCACATGGCCTAATGTCCTAAAGTTTCTTCACATTTTAGCATGTGCCGCTTTTTAAAGATTGAATGATACTCCATCGGCTTTCATACCTTCCTCCCTAGTCCGTCATCCAGCTCTAGACCCATATCCACAATAGCCTGTGGTAGTTGTACTTGTCCACTGAGATGAAGCTCCATCACCTTCAGTGACGTGGTGTGGACCGAATCCAACTCGTTCTCCTCTCACCTGGCATCTGGCCCACTTTGTTCCCATCAGTGGTTCCTAAGTCTTTCAGACACTCCACTTGAGTACTCCCCTGTGCTAGGTACCCAATGTTACTGCATGAAGAGATTGATTGCTTTCAGGTCATGGTTCAGAGACACAGGAAAAACAGCCACTAAGTTCTGGTAAGGAGTATAGACTTGGGTGTGCTCTTTCTGATAGCAAGGGCAGATAAAATTTAAAGGCAGGGAAAGACAGAAAACAAGAACAGATTGCCAGTCTCGTCAGTAAGAACACAACTTGTTAGAGCAGAAATGGCAGAAAACCAGAGTGAGTGAGGCTGAAGGGCTTGGCTGGGCCCTGGGAAGGAAGCGGACAGTAGCAGAAGGAGTCTGTTTCCGTGAATTAGGGGATAAAATGAGCTCTGGGTTAGAGCTAAGCTCCCTGCTTGAGGTAGGGGCACTAGTGGGACTCCCCAGCTCTTTAGAATTGAGTTGGGGGTACTAGTGATAATATTGGTGCAGTAATGGCAGCAGCTGAGACAGCAGCCCACTGTCTGGCTGATTGTTTGGGGGATGGATGGACAGATGGATGGGTGGGTGGGTGGAGTGTAAGAATACAAGGTATCTCTCAACTGTGGGAGCCTACATGGGAGCCTCAAAGGAGTCTCTACTTCTAATAGAGAAATGTAGGATGAAGGTTGCCTCAGACTTCCCAACTCAAGAGATGTCCTGGCAGCGGAATACTTGAAATATAGTGCTGGCTCTTCACCCACACTAATACCATCCATAGAACTTGACTTCATCCCACACCCTGAAGTCATTTTATAGCTTCCCTCATTTAAAGACAGAGTCAATTGACATCTAACTAGAGCAACACAGACAGAAAGAAAGAAAGAAAGAAAAGCTCAAAGAAGAGTTGTCCCACAGATGTAAACACTTGATTGGAGATAGCATTAAAGAGCAGAGCAGTCTGGGAGAAGCAGGTGAGGGAGATGTTGCTGGATGTTGCTGAGGGAGCCTCCTGTGTCCATCTGCCTCCTGGGCCAGATGGGAGTTACTTTCCTCCTCTCACAGCTCCACAGCTCCAAATACAGGGCTTGCGTGTGTGTGTGTGTGTGTGTGTGTGTGTGTTGGGAAAGGGGGAGTAGGTTGGGTGTATATAGTATCTGATTAATGGAATTGTCTCTACCAAATTAAGGAAAGGCTCACTGAGAAGCAATCGCCGAGGTCCGAGGAATCGAGGAAAAGAGATTGCTGGCAATCTCAAGACCATTTCACTAATTGGCACGTTTTGCCTACACTCCACATTGTTCTCTCCTTTGCCTGGCTCTCCATAGGAGGGCAAAATAGCCGTCCTTTTCCTACCACAAATCTTTATGAAAGCCCAATAAAAGTGGAACAGAAAGGAAAGTAGTTATTAAATTTTCTTGACACTCGCAGTTTCATTACTTGTGAGCCTGTCTCATTTCTTGGAAAGCTTGCAGTGAGCTAAACGCAGAAAGCTTAAAGGTTGTTCAACTTGCTGCTGGGGTTGGATTGTTTCCTGAGACTGGACCTTGTCTTCCCAGAAACCTTAGCAAGGAGACATGGCTGAGTCCCTAGTAACATTTCAGTCCTCTGGTCCCAGAACTTGGCCCTCATCCTGAAAACTGAGACGATTCTATTAGGCTTGTAACAGCCAAACTCAGAATAAATCTCTCCCTTAAGTTTTAAAAGTCCCTAGCTTCAGCACTAATCCCCTATGCATTTAATCTCCAGCCATAGCCTATTTCTTTGGGAGAATCTTGGGTATACACACACACACACACACACACACACACACGGTATTGTAGAGAACATGGGACCTCAGGGACTTCATGTTTGCCCTTCAGCTAAGCATTTCTGTCACCAGGGAGCTCAACCAGGTGTTAGACGCATCATGGGAAACACAAATGGCTTAACAACTGTGGAGAGAGACTGCTTCACCACAGCTGGTCTCAAGTGTCCTATTGATAAGTCAAGAACAAGACCTTGGTGGAAGGTGGCTTCACGTTACCAATGTGCAGATGGGGCTTAAGGTATAGGATGGGAGGCTGGAGAGTGGGTGCACTTGAAGAGGGAGACTGTTGTTTATTTGAGGCAGAGCTTTGTGTAGCCCAGGCTGGCCTCAGATTTGCCAGGTAGCTGGGGATGATCATGGACTTCTGATCTTCCTGCTTCTGAGCCCTGAGTGCTGAAATTACAGACATGCATCATTACACCTAGTTTATGTGGTGGTGGGGATAGAGCCCAGAGCTTCGCACACCCTACACAAGTGTTCTCACGACTGAACTACACCCTCAGCAAAAAGTGTGAAATCTTCATTCTGCATAGAGGCAGAGTTACACCGGCCAGGCAAGGACTGTTAAAGATACCACATCTGTCAACCCCTCTCCATGGAACATCACTTGCTTTTTGTCTCCTAACCTGGTCTTGCCATGCTGGATTTTTTTTTTTAATTATGGAGAGTGGATAATTAAGAAATAAGTTACTGTGTCTTGGTAACTGTTGCCGTGATAGGTAAGTGTTTGTGATGTTTGGCTGAGGATAATGGAGATTGTTCTGTTTATCTAGTCTTTGTGAAATGCGTTTTAAGGATATATGCCAGATTGGCATATGTTTGTGCATTTATTTGTTTATTGGCACTGTGGAATTGGACCTAGATTCTACACACGCTGGGCAGCGCTTTTCCACTGAGCTGTATCCCAAGCTTTCTTTTTACTTTTTATTTGGAATCAGATTCTCACTAAGTTGCCCAGGCTGGCTTTGAACTTGATCTGTAACCTAGGCTGGCCTTGCACTTGAGATCCTCCTGCCTCAGCCTCCTCAATAGCTGGATTACAAGCCTATACCACCAGACTGAGTTATTGTGCATTTATATTGACAAGCAGTCTTTCTTCCAATCTTCCTGTCCGCCTTAGCCCCTTCCCTTCCTCCCCTCTCTCTCTCCTTCCCTCTTTCTTCCTTTCTCTTCACTGAAAATCAAATCAGTTCACGAGTGCTACCTGATGTCCCTGTCACAGTTACTTTGGAAATCACCTGAGCAGATTTGTTTTAACAAAATGGACAGAAGGGATGAATCCTTTCCACACCCCACTAGCCTATCACAGGTCAAGGCTCAGCTCATCCCTTGGAGGGACTTCTGCCTGGGCCAGGCTGGGTTTTGGTTGCCCAGGGCCAGGGCTGCTACAGGAGCTGCTGTTCAGAGAAGCTGGCTGTCTTTTGATTCTCATTATTCTACTTGTCTGAGATATTAAAGTGATACCCACGTAAAACTGGAGGGTCTCTTGAGAGGGAAAATGTGGCATTATTCTCCAAGTCCTTTCCCAACATGTCAGATTTCTGTAGCTCTGTTTCTGACTTTGCACATTTGAACTGACTGCCCAATCCTCTTGGCTGGAGAAGAGCTCATTTTCAAAGAAACAGACATGGGCTCAACATTTTAATGCAACAGCTCCTGCTTTGCCTCATTGTCTTGGGGCCCCTGCATTCAAGGTTCTCCAGGAAAACAGATAATCTGGTGTTCACGTGGATGTATAGATGTATGTGTATGTGTACATGTATGCATTTGTGTGTTTAAACAGATCAATGGTTGCTGGGGAATGGGAAGTCATTCTCTTCAGTGGCTTAGTCACTGATAAGTTGCCCCCAACCACCATCACTCATCAAACTTCGTTAAACTTGGTGTCTCTCTGTAGAAAAGACATGAAGGTTGAATGGAACATTTTTGGAAGAAGGATTTCAGTGGAAGTGGGAGTGGGTAAGAGGTTAATAGAGGTGTCCATATAATAAAAATGCGTTATACACATGTACAAAATTGTCGAAGAATGAATAAAGTGTGAAAAAGAACTGAGACAAATGCTGTGTTTTCTCTCACACATGGAATCTAGTTGAAATAAAGGCTTGGAAGCAGAATGGATGTTGTGATGGAAGGAGAGGGCCAGTGGAAGGAGGCAGGGGCAAGAGAAAATGGCAGGGTGAATATGAAAAAGTACGTTACATACACATGAAAAATAGTGAACCCCATTATTTTGTACATATATTATCACGCGGAAATGAAGGTCTTTTTCTTCTTGTTCTTTTTTTAAAAATTGTTTTTTATTGAATTTTGTTGTATTTCATACAGAATATCTCAAACAATCTGAATCATTTCTAACCCTCATCCCCACCAGCACCCTTCCATAGCCCCCCCTCCCCCAATGGAGCCCATATACTCTATCCTGGATGTTAAGGCCTTCTATGTCAAGTCAGTGTCCCAGTGTCCCAAGTCACACATTTCCCAGTGCAAGTCCATCCACTTGGCGTTTAGTAAAATTCCTCTCATCTAGCTATCCAAACACCTATCATTTTCTTTTCTTTTTCTTTTTTTAACATGGCATAGGGTGGGGGTTTATTTACAGAGGAGTGGGTGCCCCCCATTTAAGGCTGCACTGGAAAGTCCACACTCAAATATAGATCCTGTGACTTCCCAACAGCCACAGGAAATGGTGAGGAGGGGCCTCCTGGCAGTCTCAGTTTATACATCTTTAGCCCCTCCCCACATGCAGCTAAGGTCGACTGATTGGGTGAGAGGGGTAACTGACTCCCGCCTCAACCTCCTTGAGCTTGGGAAGGAGGTGTGACTGTAGCTTGCCGGCATAGTGGTCAGAGTACACTTCCAGTTAGCACTCCACCCCCTTCTCTAACTCTTATGTTCTTTCTGCCAACCTCTTCCACAAAAGTCCCTGAGCCTTGGAGGGGTGATAGGTGTGGGATGATCTTCTTCCTCTTGTAGCAAGACACTGAACTTCTGGGTCTCTGCATCATCAGTTTTCCATGGGCTGTTGGCCTATTTCAGTGGGAGTCCATCCACTATAAAAACACACACAGCAAGAAGCAAGAAGATCTAAACACTGACTGCTATAATAACTTAACCTATGGTGTCAACACAAATGCTTGGATGGTACTTTAGCAGGTGCATCACATCCATGTAACAAAACAATTGCAGTGACTTCCCCACTGGGGCCTGTATCCTCCCCTGCCATGGGGGGTTGGTCTGGTCTACAGTACCAGATCTGTGTTCCACCCCTAGGAGCAGACATTTTATCCAATCAAAAATTTGCTGGTTGTACGTAAACTAGACACTCCACTATTGCACCAGCAGGAACATCTTGTTTGGTATGTTGATAGTGCAACACACGGGGTCCATCATTGAACAGAATCATAGGGGATGATTCTCCCCTGGTAATCTGCATATTGCCTTTTGGCACCATGAAAGCCACTCATCCAGTGGCAGGGAGTTTCAAGCTTAATCCAAGCTTGAGACCCAGTGCAGCTAGTGGTCTATGGAGACCCAGTGAAACTGGTGGTCAATGGAGACCCAGTGCAGCTGATGGCCTATGGAGGTCCAGTGCAGCTGGTGATCTATGGAGATCCAGTAAAGCTGGTGGTCTATGGAGGTCCAGTGTGGTTGGTGGCCTTTGGAAGTCCAGTGCAGCTGGTGGTCTATGGAGACCCAGTGTAGCTGGTGGCCTATGGAGACCCAGTGTAGCTGGTGGCTATGGAGGTCCAGTGCAGCTGTAGCTGGTGATCTATGGATACCCGGTGTAGCTGCTGATCTATGACCTTACTTGCAGTCTAGCAGAATAAAGACCCGAGAAGACCTGGAAAAAGTCATTGTTCCACATCAAAGGGAGAGGGAAAGGAGGGGGAGAGAGAGAGGAGAGAGAGAGAGAGAGAGAGAGAGAGAGAGAGAGAGAGAGAGAGAGAGAGAATCCTTCTGATTCTACCTTTTTGATCTATTCAGATCTTCCAAGGATTGGATGAAGCCTACTTACAGTAGGCTGGTCAATCTGCTTTATTCTGTCTACCAATCTAAAAGTTAATCTCAGTTGGAAGCACCCTCACAGACAAACCCAGAGTAATTCTGGACTAAATACCTGGTCAGAGCTGGCAAATCAGTTTGCTAGGAAGATGGTACATCATTCTGGCCAAATTTGACACTGAAAAAAGTCAAGAATCAGAGCAACCATGTTTAAGTGAACACATTAGAGGTGGGGGAAAATTTTCTTTTCCTCATCTCCTTTTAGATGAGGGGTCAAGGGAGCATATTTGGGTCGAGGATCCATGGTCCAGGTGGAAAATTCTGGAGTACTATAGATTCTAAACTGAGCCTTCCTCAGAGATGATATGGGGTACTGCAAAATATAAGCAGGAGACCTGGGGTTTCCTGGCTGATAGTGAAGGAGGAGGCCCTGAAATTTTAAGTGTGTCCCTGAAAAGTTTTGCTACTATGTACAAATTTACTAACCTACACACAACCAGTTATCTACATGCTTTTATGGGGATGGGAGCAAACTCCCCTACAAGTATCCACAGCAACTAGTAACCTCATTGGTGGGCAAGTGCTTTTAAAGATCTCCAAATTCCTGGGAGTTTCACATGTGACAGACTGACCCTCCCTCCCTCCCTCCCTCCCTCCCTCTCTCCCTCCCTGCCTCCCTCCCTCCCTCCCTTCCTTCCTTCCATTCTTTCTGTGTGTGTTGTGTGTGATGTGTACATTCATGTCTAGGTATGTGCATAGTGTACATACAGGAGCATGCGACGACTAGAGTTCAAGGACGGGCATCTTCTTCAATCCCTCTCTGATTTCCTTTTTGAGACAAGTGCCTCACTAAATCTGGAGCTCACTAACTTGGTTAAACTGGCAGCCACTGAGCTCCAAGGATCCTCCTGTCTCTCAGCACTGAGATTATAGGCCCACTGGGGCCTCATGCTTGACCACAAGCACTTTACCCACTGAGGCATCTCCCCTGCCCTGCTCACGTTTCAAAGGAATAAAACTGCAAGATTCAAAAATACTTCATAAAATGAGATTTGAGATTTGAAGGGAAGAAGATAGATATGGTATTGATTCCACTTTAAATATTATCTGTAAACACAAGAATCTTTGACAGTGGCTAATTCAAATGTGTGTGTGTGTGTGTGTGTGTGTGTGTGCGTGTGAACAAATATACTGTCACCAATTCAAGTTTTTGTTGATTCATATGGTTTTTCAAATTCTTTATATTTGCACATCCAATTATGTCTCATGTCTTTTCTTCATTAAAACAAAATTTCCTATCACATTATAGGCAACCTATGGAAATACAGATCATGTTGAGAAAGTCTTCCTTTGGCTACTTCTGAATTTCTGTACTGTACCAAAATAAAACCTAGCCTGCAGACAGAAAGCTACTCTTAATCTGTGCCAAGACTATCTTACCTAATTGATAATAAAACCAAACATGGGTTAAAAAAATCATGTTCCTTTATTTTCATTAGTATGACTATTAATTTTAAAGCACACCTACAGAACAGACTGCACACAGAAGTGGGCAAAGTCAATAGAATTTCTCTTCCAAAGAGGCACCTGGGGCTTCATGTCTTCAAACTGTATTATTAAGGAGGAGAAATCAGAAAGATGTCACATCTTCCCAGCCACTGAATGATATGAAATCCACCGATGCCTATGCCTCCTGGAGATAAAGGCTTGTTGTTATTTTTGTATTATTAGGCACAATTATCAGAAACCATAAGAAAGAAAAAAAAATACACAGTTCTCTGTTCAAATGCAAATGAGTGGCTCATTAGTAATAAAAGCTCCAGGTTATGTTCCTATATAACCTTTCGTTCAAACATGATGTCTGAAATTTGCATAAGCAGTCAGCTGTGTATGTCTCAGGGCTATTGAGACACTATGACTCACCAATCTAGGCAGTCTCATAAACAGTATTTTTCTCCTTTTCTGGCGCCCTTGTTTTCACAGAAACACAGCTGTATGGCACCGACAGAGAGGTTGGAGGGAGAAACAGCAGACAATAAATGCATATTCTTCCTCCCCGAAGTCTGTGGATTAATGGCGCCCTGCTTGGGGCCACTGGGAATGAACAGATGCCAGAGTTGCCTTTCAGTGTGTGTCATTTCATCTCAGAGTAGAAGCAAAATCCACATGGGATGGAGATGGTTCACATGGAATGACCGTTCTGGAAACTGTAGCTTTAATACAGTCTTGGCAATCAATGACTTCCTGTCTTAAATGGCCAGGGATGGAGGGGAGGGGGGAAGAGAGGCTTAAAAGTCCACTTGGACTTTAACAGGACTTACATAATTTTCAAAGGAGTTAAGTATAAATCCATCAGAAACACATGGGATGTATTTTCACTGACGTCCGTATGTGGAGTTAGAGATTTGGTGGGAAAGCGCAGTGCTGGAGAGGGAGGGGTGCGGCAGGACAGGAGAAGAGTATGCTTTATGGAAGCAATAAACCCAATAGGTCCCAGAAGGAAGAATTTGCGCTTGCCACTGGCTCACAAAGCCTCTGGGATTTCCATCTCTTCATAAGTCCAGTGTCAAACACTAAGTCCTTTGCCTGTGAGTTCTGTGGGTGATCAGCACGGATGTGTGCACACTCTGAAGGGCTTGGAGCTCCCAGAAGACTCTTAGAAGCTTTCCTTAGGAGGGTCTGCAGATGCCTCCGGTCGAAGGACCCACAGGAAGGCAGCAAGGAAATTCCAGAGACACATTTTCCACATGAAGTGACACTTACCCTGTGTCAAGTCATTCTTCAATCACTGACAGAATACATTTGAGGGATCTGACAAGTGGGGCTGGCTCATGGTTTCCGAGGTTTCAGTTCATGCGCCCTTGGCCCCAGGGCATTGTGATGGAAATACATGGTGAAAGACTGCTTATCTCAAGTGTTAGAGAGAGAGAGAGAGAGAGAGAGAGAGAGAGACCCAATATCCCCTTCAAGGGTGAACTCTCAATGACTTAACTGTCTTCCACTAAGTAAAACCTCCTAAAAGCTCTACCATGTTCTAACAGGAAGGGAACCCTTGAGAATTTAAGATCCAATAATGACCACTTTTACCAGATCTGATATCACAGTCTCTCATTTTGAATTAATGTGAAAAGGCCTGGGAGAGGATAGTCTTCAACGTATCTTATGGTATAGGACCTCTGTGTGGAGTTTTAAAACATATCTGACAAGAAGAGATGTTCATATATAAAATTGTGTTGCCCACAAATGTGTGAACTTGGATCAATATCTGACCTCTTCTAAGATGTTAGTCTCAACTCTAAAGTGGAATGTTTAGAGTCCTTAGCTCTTTTCTGGCATTAAGTAGAGTCCTCAGCTGACCCAGATGAAGGAAACGCTGAGACCACATTCTCCTGCCCATTTGCATAACATTTTCTTTACACAGAGCAAAAGGAGAATCAGAGATTTTCGTGGAAAATTTGGAATTAAGTGGGGAAAGATCACCAGTGTCAACTTGTATTCTGCTGAGTCTGAGTGAAGTAGAACAAAGGTGAAGTGGGCTGTGGGTCTGTGGACAGGAGCTTCCAAGTTTTCAAAGAGACTTGAGGCAGCACAGCACCCCAGTGGTAAGACAGATGATCGGTGTACTGTCCTGCCCACCAATAATGCATAGCAGCTGAGATGCAGAGAAGAAAAGCAACACACTTCTGAAGGTGTACGGAAAGGATGGAGCCAGGGAGCACGCACAGGGTCCTCCTTACAATAAAGCACAGTGCTCTCTTATTGTTTAGTTAGCAGGTGTATTCCAGAGAATACAGTACAGGTGTGAGGTGGGGCAGCTGAGCCAGAGACCCTGCTTCCATATGGGACATAAGATTTAGAAACCCACTGAATATGAAAATGGACACTGAAGGCATCACCAAGAGCATCTGACTTCAGAAGAAGGATTTGATCTGGGTTAAGAAAAATGGTCAAGTTTGCATAGGGAAGAACAAATTATATTTGATAAGGACATCTGAACTTTTCTGGCCTTGTACTGGAGAAGAATTCATATTCTCTACACATGTAGGCAGTGTTCCAAGATTGCAGGAGCTATTTTTAAATTTTGCTTTTGCCGTTTGTCTGATTATCTGACCTTGAATGTGTCACAGTAGCACTCTCTGCCATGAATTAAATTATAATTTAATTAATAGTAATATAATTGTCATTTGATTGTAATAAAGATCACATTTATTGAGCACTTCGCATGACTTTACATTAATTGAATCCTCATAAAAACACTCAAAGTAGCTGTATAGATAGGAAATGGAGGCTCACATAATTTAAGAACGTTACCCAAAGTTACACAGCTAGAAGGTGGCAGAGCAGGATTGTATATTAAGCACATAGCATCATGGAGTATTACTCTTTCTTCCTTGTCTGATTTATGAAATGAACACAGTAGTCCTTGGGTACCTACTATCCATGTGTGATGATGAGTTTTTTCAACTTGAAACAAGAATCACTTGAGGAGAATTTCAATGAGAGATTGCTTAGCTCAGGTTGGCCTGTGCTGTCTGTTGAGGATTGCCTTAATTACATTAATTGAGATAGGAAGGCCAACCCATTGTGGGTGGCACCATTTGCTGGATTTGAGTCCTGAAGTGTGTTAGTGTAAAGATGGGACTGAGAACAAGTGAGGGAGCGTGCACGCACTTCTCTCTGCTCTTGACTGTGGATGTGACTAGCTGCGTCCAGTTCCTGTCTTGACTTCTTCAAAGTGATGGATTGTAACCTGGAGCTGTGAGTCAAATAAAACTTTCTCCCTTAAGTTCCTTTTGTCAGTGGATCTTATCACAGCAACAGAAATTAAATCAGGACACTGCACGCACTGTGGTAGTAATGTGAGTACTCAACCTCACACCCTGTGTGTGCTGCTGGCAAGTCTGTTCCAGTTACTGCCCCCCAGATCCTACACCCCACCCTTCCTCCAGCCACTTTGATCTTACTGGTGAGAGGTTGGAAAAGCCAATGAGCTCTTTGAATCTCACTGCTGAGCTGTAAAATGGAGATTTTACTCAAGTCACCTGAAGATCGAGGCTGAGACAGGTGAGCTCTTGTCCCTCCCAAACCTCATCAAAGATGTGCAGCAGGACATGTCCAGTAGTGTTTCAAGTCTCCGCCTCTTCCTAAGAAGCACTCCATGTACACAACATTGCTTAAGTTCTAATGCTCAAGTCCATGGCTCTTAATACCTGTTTTCTATGTCCAGGGGAAACATGGCTAGTGGATGTGGAAGGAAAAAAAAATCAAGATAAGATGAAAAGTGAGTGGCACTTTCTGGGCACACACCTGGCAGTGCTAAGCATTTTGCAATGAAAAAAAGCAAATCAAAGCAACGGTGAAACCTGTCCTGTGGTAAAGGTAAGAAGTGCAACAGGAATGTCTTCCTTCCAGACCCTGCTCTTTAGCCACCTAAGACTACACCCCGACTCACGCTTCTCCTACATCTCAAGCAAGCCTTAGCATTGGATCATGGCCATCAGCAGTTATATTTTCATATGCCAAAAACTATCATTGGTCATATAGTGGTGAGCATAGCTCCTTCCAAAAGCTACATTTTCATATCCTCTTTCGTCTTTGAATTTCCCACTTATCAAGCAGTGGGATTTTTAGTTCACTACTCAGTAGGAAAACAACAGAGTAAATTAACTCATACTAAACTATTAATGGCATATAAGCCTAATGTACTTAGGAATATCCACTTTGAAAAAGGGATTAGGGCTGGGCTGGGAATGGCTCAGTTGGTAAAGTGCTTGCTTTGCATATGCAAGTATCTAAGTTCAATCCACAGAACCAATTTAAAAATGCTAGATGTGGTGGTGTGCACTTGTGATCCCAGTGCTGGGGAGGTAGGGTCAGGAGACCCCTGGGGCTCATTGGCCATCTAGTCTAACCTAATTACTGAGCTCTAGCCCAATGAGAGACACTGTCTCAGCTGAGGCGGATGGTGTTCCTGAGGATGACAACAGAGCTTGTCCTCCAGTCTCCACATGCATGCACACACATACATGTTCACTCCCCCACACACATGCACCTCAGTACACGAACACACACATCTGTATGTGTGCACAAATGCGCACATGTGTAAAAAGGGTTTGCATGAATTCACAGGTGTTAATGCAGTAATGATGGGAGTTGAGATCATGATGGTGGATAAGTTTTAAGTGAGAGTCTTACAGGGATGCCATAAGTGATTAGTATCCCACGATTACTTTTAGGATATTGAAAGCATTGAAGATGCTAAAGAAAGAGGGAGCTACTGATATTTCAGGCCCATTCCCAATGTTAAACATTCCTGACAGGCAAGGCAAGTGGTCTTGGAGACAGAGGGCCTGGCAGTGTCCTGGGGGGATATCATGAAAAGATGACTAAGGTGTTAGATGCCCTCCAGCAAGGTGGTGGGACCAACTTACCTCTCTGGAACTCATGCCCTCTTATACATACACATACATATTCAACCATGCACACACACACACACACACACACACAGATACAAACAAAAATAAAAATAAGAAAAAAATTAAAAACCTACTGTGAAGGAATACTTTTATGTTTTCACACATGATGTTTGTCCATCTGCCCATTGTTCTGAGATTTTTTTTTTTTTTTGCAAAGACTAAGTGAATTTTTAGTCTGTGACTGTTTCAAAGTCATCAACAATTGGTCACGCTATATATGGGTGTTCAGGTAAGAGTAAGAATCTTTTCCCCAAGATTAATGTGAAATTCTCTCATTCCTATCAAGTATCAGTATAAATGTCACTTCTTCAGAGGGTTCTTACTACCACCTGCACAGTCAGCCAGGCCACCCCACTACCCTGATATTTTCTCCAATTAACACGTAGTTAATTTATTAATTTGTTTACAGTCTTCCTCGCTTGAATCAACGTTTGAGTAATGTGCTATTCACCACTCTAACCGAAGAGCCTCCAATTTCATCTGAATACTGGCTTCATCATTCCTGGATGGATGAAGAGATCAATGAAGAGATAATTGAATAAATGAATGCAATAGGAGCAAACAATTTTGAGCAAAGGCTGATCTTTACTTTTCTTATTATCAATAGCCTCTTTATAGTTTCTGTTTCATTGCTGTGATAAAATACCCTGGTGGAGAAAAGGCTTATTTGGGCTTGTGGTTGCAAGGGGCACAGTCCACTGTGGCAGGGAAGGCATCGCATTAGGCAGGGAAGGCACGGTGGCAGGAGCATGAGGCTGCCTGGTCACATCGCATCTGGACTCAGGAAAGAGGGAGTGAACAGGAAGTAGGCCTGGGCTTCCAGTGAGGCTCACTTCCAGAAGAGTCCAAACCTTCCCAAAGAGCATCACCAGGTGGAAACCAAGTGTTCACTCGTTGAGCATATGGAGGACATTTCACATTTAAACCACAACAGCCTCTATTTCGTAGAAAATGCTAGCAGACTACAAAAGAAAACACAGCTCCAATGGATTATAGACAAAAAGACTGGGCTCGAAGAGGCAGTCTTCTGCACCTCTCTGACACCTTTCCTTTAGGAACTCTTCATTTGAATGTATTTTACAGATGTATGTGACTGAAGAAGGATGTTGCTGGTTTAACCCATTTGGGTTCTTCTAGCACCTGCCTGGATGGAGGAGGCATTAGGAACTTCTCTGTCTCTGAGGACTTGACAAAGCTTATCTGACGTGGGTTTGAAAGAAGTATCGTGCTATATGAAAAATGAGTTTAAGCTTTGGAGTCAGAGACTGGGCTCCAAGTCAAGCTTTTGTACTTTGTAGCCACCAGAGGGACCATTTTTTAAATCTACAAAATGGAATAATAATACTTTTCATTGGATTTCACGTTATGATTTAATCACACAATGTCTCAAAATGTGAAGAGGTATAATGAAGTATTGAGAGTTTTACTGTGGAGGTAAAGAGATGGCTCAGTCAGTAAAGGACTTGCCACATGAGCATGAGGACCTGAGTGCAAATCCCCACAACAACATAGAATGCAAGTTTCAGCTGTATGTGCTTGTAGTCCCAGCCCTGGGGAGGTGGAGATGGGTGGATTTCTGAGGCTCACTGGCCAGCCATTATAGACAAATTGGTGAGTTCCAGGTTCAATAAGAGACTCTTTCTTGAAACATACTGTGGAAAACAATTGAGAAAAACACTGGCTTTGACTTCTAGCCTCCATACACATGTGCACCTGCACACACACACACACACACACACACACACACACACACATGAAGGGAGTAGGGGAAACAATAGACTCTGAATTCAGATCATCTGGCCTTTAAACTCAGCTCTTGATTTACTAGCAGTATGCCTGTGCATTCCAGACTTTTCTTAGGGTAGTTGTGAGAATTAAATGAAAGGTCTGGATACAAATGCTCTCGACCCAGCCTAACTTCCTTGGTCATGAGCTGGTATGGCTGGGAGGAGGGGGGAGAATTCCTTCTCTATTTTCCAGACACAAAAAAGAAGCATTGAAATAACTTTTCTTCATTTAACCAGAAAGTTAGCAACATGCTTGTGATGGTTGGTCTTAAGATTACTGGATTTGCAATCAACTAACTAAATGAGCTTCTGGGAGGGTCTATGAGTGGAAAATCGGTAATCATTAGGAGAGGAGAGATTATCCTCCCCCAAAGCTGGAAGCACCTTCAGGTGGTGTTTCAGATGTAAGAGATCCCAGCAAAAATCCATGCTGCTTGCCTGCCTGCCTCCTTTCCTGCTGGTGAATGCATGTACCCCGTTGCTGCTGCCGCTATCCACTGCTACCATCAGAACACAGCTTGTTCAGCCTTCCAACATGGACTGACAGCCAGTGGCTCTCCAGAAATCCTCCAGGCCTTCAACGCTGCATTGGGGCTACTGAGGCATCCAAGCTCTTGCACTGAGCAACTACCAGGTCCTCACTGTCTCCAGCATGCAGACTTGTTGGACTACCCAACCCATATCATGTGAGCCAATCTAATAAACCCCATTTTATAATATATATTCATCCTACTGGTTCTGTTCCTTTAGAGGGCCCTGGCTAATACAATTATCAATATCTACCTTCCACATATTTTTGCCATTGGTTGATCATGCCAACACACTCAGTAATCATGGACCATTCTAACTCTTCTGGAGATGCCTGTGACCCATCTATTTTGCCCATTCTACTGTCCAAATTGCTCCTTCCTGTCACTCCCTTGCCTGACCTTTATTTTAACCTTGACTGGACCAACCATTTCCTAAGTATGTTCTCTTGAAAAGGCGAAACCTGAAGAGGTCTGTGTGATGTGGTTTTAAGAAAAGGAGGATTGGAGTGAGGTAGAGGTTGTGAGGCCAATTCCCTGGTCATTCTGCCCCTGCCTATGTCATTCAAATAAGACCCAGAAATCTTTAATAGGTAATAGTTATTATAATGGAAACCCTTGATCTTCCTTCAAAATTATTTCCATTTTGCTGATAACTTTTTCTTCCTAATGGAGAAAGGGAGGCAGAGATTTTAAATAAGAGCATGATGCTTGGATGTTCTCTATCCTATAACTTCCTTCCAATCAGTCCCTTCAACTTGGTGCATCCTACCTTATCATTAGGCTGTCTGGAAAAGCCTTGATCATTCCAGTGGCCATAAGTGACGCTCTTCAGCCTGGGGTACCACTGAGCAGTATTGTTCTCATAGAGAGTCTACATTTAGCTTCTCCACTTAAAGGTTTTTTTAAAAAGTGACATAAATGGGTCCAGGAGAAAGAGCAATGAACTGGTTCATGATCCAGGGAGCTCCCACCACTGCAGCTTTAGGCAACCTTTGTGATGAGTTGTCTTTCGATGTGGACTTGAAGTCTTAGAAGGTTGGTGCCTTTCAATCTAGGAAAATCATTTCCATGAATGCATTGTATGGAACGTGTCAGGAAGTCTGAATTCCCTCAGCATCCCCGTTCTAACTTACGGCAAGCTTGTTCATGAGTGGAGAAAACAGGCCACTAAGAGGAACTGATTAAATCAGTTATGGTTGGACTGGTTTGGGTAGATTGCTACATAAACAATAAATGAAAAAGAGGTTGGAGAACAGTATGGTCTTGGATTGGGGTAAGAAATAATAGACACATGTTTAAAACAAAATGTTAATAGTTTTCTCTGGATGGAGAACCTAACCGAATCTCATTTATTTCACGTATTTTTTGCATTTCCTAAATGTTTTTAAGTACAAATATGCATTAATTTTTAGTCCAGAAAGAAACATGTTATTGTTCAGAAGGAGAAAAAGAAAGTCTCTGGCCTAAAAGCTGGCTCCAAATATGTGATGTTTGGGTCTCTCTCCTCACTCAGATGCCTTGTCTATAAAATGGGAGGAAGATATGGGCCTGTCATTATAAAGTTATCATCAGGCTCTAAGAAGAAAGTAGAGGCAAAGGAGCGTTACAAACATACAGCATAAAATTTATTTGTGTTACATGTATTTAAAATTATGCATCTATCATGAGATTGAAAGTTATTGAATTACCATGATAATAGAATTAAAGTTGATGGACCAAAAGATTTCCCCTACATCATAGCATTATCCTTAGGGAATTCCTGTAAGGTCTGAGGTATTTATTAACATGAGCCTGAACTCATTTGTCTTGTGTCTCAGACAAAAGACCAAATTCCCTTTCTTGGAATGAGGGGGGTTTTGATGCTTTACAGCATAAGCCTTCTCCCTCAAGCAAGCTGTTCTCTTCCACTGAGATGAGCAGAGCAAAAGCCCATCATTGCTCTTTGTCTTCAGTAGAATATCCAGCCAACAGGAAGCATGGAAACATTTTGGGATGCTGCAAGTTTTTTTTGTTTTGGAGTTGCTTGTGTTTATTGGGTAATTTGGATCCAGTGTTAGAGCATAAGGAAGCATAAATTATAACCAAAACGGGGTGACGGGAGACAGTGAACGAAGCTGCCATCATGAAAAGAGGATGAAAAGACTGAGCATTTGGGGAATGGAAATTAGGGCAGGTTTTGAAATATTTTCAAGCCCATTTACTGCCATCTGCTAGGAGTCTATGTTGCTAGGGATTTATCTTTTCCCATCAATGAATCCTCTGGTTATGGAAAACATTTGGTAAAAGATGATTATGCTTCTTCTTGATGGTAAGGAAGGAAAGAAAGGCCGTGAAGCAGAGTTACAGGCAGAATCCTGAGGAGAGCTCTTCAGAAGAGGTGCTCCCTGCCCTTAAGAAAGAGAGACGTAGCAGGGCCTTTAGAAGCTCACTTTTGTACAAAATCCTGTTCTGCTGCTGTGTCCACACCTATGGTCTGCACTGCCACAGATGACACAGCTGCTTAGGAAGAACAGACCATAGCAAACCAGCCTGCTCTGAAGCTTGAGATACAGAGCATCTGCGAGGTCGGTTGTCAGTTAGTACCTAGATAATTCAGGAAATTTCTGAAACTCAAGCCAGGTTAGCACTGGATCCATTTCTCAGATTGTGGAGTTGACAGAAAAAAAAATCTAGGGGCTGGAGGTATGGCTCAGTGGGTAAGAGCCCATGTTTTCAAGCATGGGGACTGAATTCAGATCTCAGCACCTGCTTAAAAAATTAGGGATGGCTGTGTGCACGGGCCATCTCTAACCCCGGTGCTATTATAACCCCAGTGCATTTTCTCCCTGCCAGCCTAGCTCCATGTTCAGCGAGAGACCCTGTCTGAGGGGATAAGGAGGAGGAGAGCAATAGAAAGGGGGTCTTGATGGCGTCCCTCTACACATGTGCATGTACAAGTGGGTGCACCCACTCACACATGTGCACAAACACCACACACACACACACACACACACACACACACACACACATCTGGAAAAAGAGTGAACCAGACTGCTAGATAAAAATGGATATCAAGCAGAAAATGAAGACTGTTTTTCAGCCAAATGGTGTTTTAGATTTGGTCTGAAAGATTGAGTGAATTTGTAAAATAAGCAACTTACATGGGAAAAGTGCATCTAAAGCCCTTTATTAATTACTGTTCTCATTGCTAGGACAAAGTAACCAACAAAAACGTCTCTCTGCAGAGGTTCGAAGATACAGTCTACTTGGCAGTGGAAGGAAGCGGTGGCAGGAAACAAGAGGCAGCTAGTCAGATTGCATCTTCATCCACAAACAGAGAGGGATGAATTACTGCACTCAGATTATGTCCTTTTTAAAAATTCGGTCTAGGGCCACAACCCGTGGGACAGTGTTATCCACATGCAGGGTGAGCCTTCCTACTTAATGCTTTCTAGAAACATCCCTCACAAATGTGCTCAAAGGCTATCTCTTTCAGTGATTCCAGATACTGTCATAATTCTCCAAAGGCAGATAAATTGAAGTTGAAATGTTCATCCCCACATTCTGCAGTTCTCTGCACTCAGGATCCCCCACTCTCCACCCTCCACAGATTAGGGTTAGATATCACACTCTCCACCCTCATCCAGATTAGAGTTCGAGGTCTCTCCCAAGTGTACTCTTCTAAGACTCCCAGGAACTCAGTCAATTCTAGACCTGCTTGGGTGCATTGTGGTTTCTTAAAGGCATCAAGCCAGTTGTTTGTAACTCAAGGTC
Source organism: Nannospalax galili (assembly GCF_000622305.1). NCBI lineage: Eukaryota > Metazoa > Chordata > Mammalia > Rodentia > Spalacidae > Nannospalax > Nannospalax galili. The sequence continues at coordinate 2,595,743 of NW_008360319.1, read as the reverse complement.
TGTTTTCCCAGCTTTTGCTTGCGACTGTTAAACCCTTAAAAGGTAATGGCTAGTGTATTAGTTACTTTTCCACTGCTGTGATAAAACACCATGACCAAAGCACCTTATAAAAGAAAGAGTTTGTTAGGTTTATGGTTCCTTAGGGATAAGAGTCCATCATGACAGGGAGGCATGGCAGGAGGCACCCAGAGCAGAAAGCTGAGTGTTCACATCTTTAAGCAGGCACAGGAAGCAGAGACTGGCTGGAAAACTTGGCTATGAACTCTCCGAGCCTGCCCCTGCTGGTGAGCTTCTTCTGGCAGGCCACACCTCCTACAGAGTTCGTGACCTTCCCCAAACAGTGCCAACCACTGACCAAGTGTTCAAATACTTGGAGCCTGTGGGGGGACATTTCTTCAAACCACCATATCTAGTCTCCTTGATTCATGTAAGTCATACAAGAAAACTTGCCTGCTCATCATTTGAGTGTGGATTTATTTAATCATTGCACATTTCACTCTCTAAAACAATTAGCTTTTTTCTTCACTGCATTCCTAGTAGAAAGTACAGTGCACAGGCAGGCTATGGTAGAAGAGATCCTTTACTGTTCAGCAACATTCATTACCTTGCCTGCCTCCGTGGTATGGCTCTGCCATATTGGCATTCACTTGGCTTATGAAATTTGGTTTATGTTTTGATCTCGTAAAGCAATGGGATCAGTTCACTGCCCTTGACTTTGGTTTTAACCATGAGCCTTGCTTTGATCAAGTTCTAGTGGACATGAACAAGTAAATGTTTCAGCCACATTAGCCCTCTGCATGTCTGTCTTTGTCACAGGGATATGACCCAAGTGGTTGTTGACATTGAAAGAATGAGAGACATATGGAACCCAGTCCCTAGCATCAAGCCCAGCCAGCCAACTCCATCCTGAATCAGCTGGGTCCCCAAACCACACAAGTGGGTAAGAAAGACTTTTTGCAGTATGTCATAAAGACATCGGTTGTGTGTCCTTAAGACTTTATTACTGTTATTAACAAAAGTTAGCTCATGAAAGAGATCCATAAAATTTATATTAATTATTAAGTTTTCATGTTCAAAAAGTTTATCTTAAAAGTGTATAATGAGTGTTTTACATCTCAAAAATATGTGAAATCAAACAAAAATGCAAAGATATGACTCTAAAGTTTTACTTATATGAGAACACAAAAGCAAAGCCACTTATAACCCAGATTTTCTTTTCAATGAAGTTTATTGTTTTAGGGACTAGAACTAATACAGAGCACAGTTGTTCTAAGGCTTCAATGTCTACAACTAAGATAAATAGACACCAATTTTTATATTTTCTTTCACACACTTTAAAGCTGAGGGTGGAACGCATGCACGCACACTAATGAAGAGCACAGAAGGCAGTGGTAAATGAATTGGCAGAAAGTTACAAGTTGAAAAACTACTTTATGTGTATGTGTGTGCTAATGCGAGTGTAAGTGCATGTAAATGCAGGTGCTTATGCATACGTATATACATGTCTGTGAATATGTATGAGTTCGTGCATGCATGTAGAGAGGCCAGAGGCAAATACTGTGTGTTGATCTTCAAGATGCTATCCACTTTGCTTCTGGAGACAGCATCTCTTGCTAGCATGGTACTCACCTAGTAATCTAGGCTGGCTGACCAGTGAGCCCCCAGGACCAGCCTATCTGGCGCCTCAGTGCTGGGATTATAAAATCATGGGATTAAAAATTTGTGCATGACACCTGGCTTTTTCAGTTTGGGTTGCGGGGCACAAACTCAGGTCTTTGTGCTTATACAGCAAGCACTTTACCCACTAATCTCCCTCTCTAGCATGAAAAATTATTTTTTAATAATGTATTCCAGGCCTAAATCAAAGTATATGAAAATTAATCTTGGTATTAATATTGATAGAGATACATATATTACATATTTTAGCTGTAAGTGAATACTTTATTCAAAAATACATTTTTTTTTCCTCTAAGAAGATGCAACAACACATTTCAAAACACTCAACCAGTACATGCCAACTTTCAATCGACCTCTGCAATCAAAGAGAACACCATCCTTGCATTTTGTGGGTGTTTTCTGGGGGAAAGGCTCAGTGACTAAGAGCACTGGCTGCTCTTGCAAAGGATCTTGGTTTGGCTTCCAGCACCCACATGGTGGCTAATAACCCCCCATAATTCCAGTTCGAAGGGATCCAGTGCCCTTTTCTGGCCTCCATGGGCATTGCATGACATAGGGATGCTTGCATAAATGTAAGTAAACCACTCATACACATAAAATTAAAAGAAAAAAAAATTACCAGAAAAATTTTAAAAGAAAAAGAGAAGACAAAAATGAGAAAAAATTACCCAAGTTAAAGAAGTTTTAACTTAAATTGGTCTGTTGTCCAAGCTTTTGAAGTTTTTCTGATAGTCATGCTCCAGCGGGACTGAGTGTCGGCAACGTCCAAGTTTATAGGTTTTCAAGTTAAGGACATTTGGGAGACTCTCATGTGTTGCCGGGTTTTGCCTATTGTGAAATACAGCCAGCTGAAATATGAAACCTCAATTGTATGAACAGAAACAGGAAGTAGACCCAGTCCAGAAAGTCATGGACTGTGGGTGCCAATTTCTGAAAACCCAGTAATCTCAGAATACACCCAGTTTCTGGTGGAAAAGCTAATGTGTATTTGCCAAATCTGGTTTGCTCCCTTGAACCTTCTTCATTAGAAAGATAACATCAACAGAGGAAACAAACACTGAACTCATTTGACTGTATTCATGAACATTTCTGCAAACAGAACACAATTTTGCCATTATGATAATGAGATAAATGTGTTTTGTTTGGTTCAGAAAGAATGAAGAATTTTTGACCCAATTATAAAATTTACATTTTAAATATGAAACATATGGGTATATACTCACAGATGACATAACATCCTCACGTGTGTAAAAAGGAACAATCTGACAGATGTTCGTGGAAGTACATAGAAAAAGTATCAGGCATGAGTTAATGATGGCAGCAGCTAGAATCTGATTTTGTTGCCAAAGAAGGGAGACGTGAACTTAACTTCTGCATAACCTCCCCTAGATCATTATATTCCAGTTGTGTCTTCTCCCAGTGATGCATTCTTCCTGCCAAGCCTGGCCTTAGGAGTAGCTGGAAAAGACTGATTTTAGTACTCAGTGTATTTTTCTGGAATGCTGGGGTAGTCTTAGTGCCAATAAAACAAACAAACTTTCCTTATTCAAAGGCTAATGATTAAAATCCTTTCATCTTTTCATAAGCTCTTTTGTTCCTGTTATATAAAAATATCCCTCAAGCTGGGACTCTTTAATGACTTCTCTGACTTTTTAGACTTGTTATACCAGAGCAATCCTAGTGAGCAAATTATTATTGTATGAAAAATTGTAGTTCCGGGATTGTTTATTGAAGCTTTGTAGGTCATAGCAAGAAACTCAAACAAATAAAACAACAAAGAAACATCTAAATGCTTAGGAAAGGGCCCTGGTTAAATAAATCAGGCTAATTCAACACAACGACGTGCTGAATAGCCATTTAAAATAAAGTTAAAGGAAGATTGTTTTATATAACAAGAAAACACTCAAAATGCACAAAGTGAAAAACAATGTAGAGTTTCATCTTCTCGGTCAGCACTGCTCAGGCAGAAGGGAGATATCCAACAGGCTGATTGGAGTTGCCTAATCAGATGATGGACCTGTGAAATATTTTAATGATCTTTTTACTCTCACATATAGATGTGTATATATATATATGTACATTCTAATTTTTTGCAAAAAATGTAAATCACAGCATGTTATATTTGCCCACAGTGAGTGCCTAACAAATGTTAACACTATTATTGTGACTATGGTAACAATCAGTTAAGCACATTGCACACAAATTAATTTAATCTGTAGTTTAGGACAATTGTTTTTAAATTTAATTTGGGTAATTTTTGTACATGCATGCAATACATTGTGAACAACATTCACACGCTGTAATCCTCTTATCCTATTCCTATTCCATCCAACCCCCCTTCTTCCTCTCCTGTGGTGTTTCCAAGCCACATTAAAATTATATCTGAATAAAAAATCAGCATGACTCCTAACATTAGTTTAAAAGCCAGGAGTAGGGGCTGGAGAGATGGCTCAGTGGTTAAGAGTACAAGCTATTCACAGAGAACCCAGGTTTGGTTCGCCCTCTTGTGACCTCCCTGGGTACTACATAACATGGGTGCACTTACATACATACAGGCAATGCACTCAAATACATAAAAAATGTATAGAATATTGAAAGGCAGAAGTAGACCAGAACTCTGGCAGTTTGTTCCTTCAGATCTCTCATGGAACTGTGCTCTTGAGACACATCTCACCCATAGTTTTATTCCAACACTTTCTGCAGTGAGAATTGGGGGGCACAAGCTTGGATCCTCCCTTACTTTATCAAAGAAGTTTGTTTCTATCTCTAGACTTAAAGTATCTTATACACACAATGCCAAGTGTACTTCTCAAATCCCACTGCTTCCAATGAGGATACAAATATGAATATACCAACTCAAGCACACAGTTATTCACTATCTTGGGTAGAGGGCGAAGTGGGATCCAGAGAGATCAAGGTCAAGTGCCAGGTCACAAGAGTACATGGCTCAGTGAGCTTGTTTGCTGTTCTGAACAGTAGCTTTTGGGTGCAAGGTTGAGTGAAAGTCCAGATTCTGTGCATTTTGTAAGTCATTCTTACACCGCCTACTTTCAACTCTCTGTTTTTTTACAAGTATTTGTACACGTGGGTGTAGCTGTCCTATCTTCTTGATTCCATTGACCATGGTGTATCCAGAATACAGCTCCTATCATCTTTTCTCCTCTTTCTGATGTTCCCTGGGTCCTGGAGGGGCTGATATCAACGTCCTATTTACAACTTAGCACTCAACAGTCCTATATTCTCAGCATTTAAATTTTCCAATTTTTTCTTTTTAATGTTATTTTTATTGAATTTTTTGGCTTTCTTTTTTTTGAGACAGGGTCTCCCTGTAGCCCCAGCTGTCCTGGAACTCACTATGTAGACCAGGCTGGCCTTGAACTCACAGAGATCCGCCAGCCTCTGCCTCTCGAGTACTGGGATTAAAGGTGTGCGCCACCACGCCTGGCATTTTTATTGAATTTTTGTGACTTTCATACAATATAGTTTGATGGTACTGAGATCCCCCCCATGTGCACCTCCTCACACACCCTGCCCCATTATCAGCATTTTAACCAGACTCCAGTCTTTGTACTAACTATTCCCCACTGCAAACAGAAGCTTCTCTGTCTGAAGAGGATAACAACAGGTACAGGTGCTGGGTCATTGCCAACAACTTTTACAAACATGAAAAGGTATCATTTAAAAATTCAATTAATTTGGGGCTGGGGAGATGGCTCAGTGGTTAGGAGCATTAGCTGTTCCTGCAGAGGACCCAGGTTTGGTTCCCGACATCCATATAGAAACTAACAACCTTCAGTAACTCTAGTTCCAGTGGATCCACCATCCTCTTCCTGCTTCTGCTGGCGTTTCATGACATGGGTGCACTTATATACACACAGGGGAAACACTTTCTATATAATAAAAATAAATTTAAAAATTCAGTTTCTGAGATCAGGCTTTCTTTAGTATATACAAGATAGAAGAGAGAAGTTAAGGGGTAAATATGGAGGGAGAATCTGCCCCTCATCGGGGGCATGGTAGGATGACAATGGGTACTGCAAATACTGGAAGAGATTGCTCTTACTCCATGGGCTGCCTTGCTTTGGCCTTCCTGAGCCCTGAGAAAATAGCACACTAGTTCAGAGGAAGCCTGCTGTCTGTGAATATTTCCTCATGGAATTGAATGCTCTTTGGAATTAAGTCTATGAAGATATCTCAGAGCCACTAAAAAAACAAGTGATTTCAAGTCTTCTTGCCTCCTCAAAATACTTTTCTGTCTTTCTGAATCTTTGACACAATTAGTGTCCCAATCATTTAAGTCCAATTAAACAGGTAAGCATCTTCATTTAAAGAAAAAAAGGAGGGGTCTGGAGAGATGGTTCAGAGATAAAGCGTTGTTCTCCCAGAGGAGTTTGACTTTTTGTTCTTGTTGTTGTTGCACTGAAAAAAAATTTTTACTGAGCTTTTAAAATTTCATACAAGCTGGGCGTGGTGGTGCACGCCTTTAATCCCACCACTCAGGAGGCAGAGGCAGGCAGATCTCTGTGAGTTCAAGGCCAGCCTGGTCTACATAGTGAGTTCCAGGACAGCTGGAGCTACAGGGAGACTCTGTCTCAAAAAGACCAAAAAAATTTTTTTCATACAATATTTCCCACTCAAACCCAGACCCCCTCCTCCATCCATGCCTCCCCCTAACTCCCCACCGAACCCTATGCACTCTGCCATACATGCTGAACTGTATTCATTCAGGTGTTTGTACCCAAATATCCTTCAGTGTAAATATGTTCACTGGAGTCTAGTCACCTCATACAGTGGTCATATGTAAGTCATACTCTCCCTCACCCAGGAACAATCAGTCTCAAATAGTTCTCAATCAGTGCTGGCCTGCCACCTATTTCTCATCTCCCCTTTGGGCACTTGTTTAATTGAGCTGACATGGGTCCTGTGTTGTATGCCACTGCTGCTACAGGTTCACATGAGCAAGCCTCCATTGGCCTGGAAGCCTCCTCCTCCTTACATTAATGAACTAGCCCTGGCTCTTACAATCTTTCTGCTTGCTCTTCGACAATGGTCCCTGAGCTGTGGGTGGGTGAAGTTCCCTATAGGAGTCCCACCCTACACTCTACAGTCTCTTATTCTCTAAAACTTGGCCAGTTGAGGCCTTCTGTGTTCATTGCACTCTGAAGTACATGGAAGCCTCACTGGTGAGAGTCGAGAGATGCATTAGCCTTCTCTCTACCCCTTATTCTGCTATGTTCCATGAGCCTTGGTTGTTGAGATTCCACTGCAGACGAGTCTCCCGGGTGTATGTTCTCTGTGCCTGACCAGATGTGCAATTCTGCAGTAGCCTCCATCTGTTGAAAAAAGAAGCTTCTTTGATGAGTGCTGTAAGGCATGTTTGCTGCTCTAAGGGACATCTTTTTCATCCTGCACTGCATTCCCTTCCAAGCAGCTCTAGGTACACATATGCATTAATGTTCAGACACGCTATGTGCATTTCTCATAGGGTTTCTAGGGCATCACTTTTCCCTGTAGGTTTCCTGGGCTCTAACTCTTTTTCCTTCCATGTGGCCTCCCTCCGCCCTCCCTTCCTAGTCACCATGCCCCATTATCCCTACCATACCCCCAATACCTTGGGACTCCCGTCGTCATCTGTCCTTTCCTGACTTCCCCTGTTCCCTGACACTATGGGAAGTTCCCTGCATGTCCCTCCCTCCCCCCTCTCTGCCGATTACTCCCACTTTTCCCCCTCCCACAGGTAACATCTACCTATGATCCCCTTTCAGGTTGTTTCTGTTCCTTTACCTCCATGTGTCCTTTCCCTCTCCCTGCCTCCTGGTGTTACATCAGAATTTATATACTTATGTATAAGGGATTGGTGCTGCAATCCACAGATGAGGGAGAACATGCTGCTTTTCTGCATTTCTGTCACTTCACGTAGATTCTTAACACCCACATCAAGTGGCTCATACCAACCTGTAACTCTGGGGGATCTGATGCCTTCTTCTTCACAGGCACAGTCATATATGTGTATATGCACAAATATAGACACAGCTATATGTATATGTAAAATAAATATATGCACATTAATAAATTAAAATAAATCTTTAAAAAAGATTGCACATATACTGCCTTTAAATACAGTCTTTAAGCATTCCCCCCCCAAATTTAAAAGACGGCTATCTAATTTACAAGTCAAAAGATGGTCTAACATTTTTGATATTTCCTCCAAATTTCTTTTTCTGCCTTATAAAGTGTTCATTTCACTTAACTCACATTGATAAGACTCTACACTAGTTTGGTAAAATATATGCAGTTTCTATATTTGAAACTATTAAATTACCTTGGAAAACATAACGTAATTTTAAACTACACTCAAACATTTTAAAACAAAAAAAGAATTTCAGAAGTGAATTTAGAAAAATACTAAGAATTTAGAAAAACGTTAAAAGAATTATTTCAAAGGGTCCTTTGCTGTGGACCATAACTTACTTTGCCACCTTGTCTGCCTGGGAGGAACACAGTTCAGTGTATTGTATAAATATATTTTGTATTTTATTTTGGTTTGCTAGCCAGCTCTTACTGAAATTCATTCTGGAAAGCTGAGAAGTTATTTTGCAACAAAAGAGGACCACAATGTGAAATGCCTAGGATAGTTTGGAGTGTTGTAAAAGTGTATTAGAGAAAGAGAACGGGAATGGCAGGTAAGTTTCAGAGTATTCAGCAGTTCATACACAATCATTGCAGGTAGGGACTCACGTTACTTTATTTAAAACAGGAAACATTTGCACAAAAACCCTACTTGACCATAAAACTCGTCCGTTTGGTTTGTACTTTGAAACTGGACGAGGACTTTCTGGAAAACATTTTTTTATTAATTTGAAGAGGTAAATATGATTTTATGAATCTAATCTTCTACCGCGCCCTGACACCTCTCACCAGCCCAGCTGCCATATTTTCAAAGACTCTAATTCAAGCACTGGAGGAATGTTCATCCAGAATAAAAACCTACTGTGGTGACATCATCCCAGAAAAGTGATATGATCTTACTATATTCTCCTTTTAGTCAATGAGAACAGAAGTTGTCTATGAGTAAGAAGATGTAATTACTCAGATAAACACTGTGTTTTTGATGCCTTTGATACTCTTCCCATTGAATACTGGGGCCCAATTGCCCCATCTCTGCTCAGTGAATCTGGCTGGCTTTCATGATCTATTGGTAATCTACAGTGTTTCAGGAGTGACAGTCTGCCTTTCAAGGACAGATGAGGGAAACCGTCTCACTTTTAGAACACTTACTTACTTCAAGCTCTGTTAGCCATGTGTTTCATCTCTGTGACAAACAGCCAAAAACAATTTAAAGGGGGAAGGGCTTATTTTGGCTCATGGTTTCAGAGGCTTCAGTTAATGCTCAGATGTTCCATTGATTTTTTTCTGTGGCAAAAAAGAAACATCATGGAAGCTAGGCATGGTGAAACCTCATAGCATGTAGGAATCAAAGAAGAGATGAGAACATGCCAGGGCCAGACAGTGCTTGCAGGTACATACCAGAAATCTGCTTCCTGTAAGTATACTCAACCTTCCACATTGTCATAAAATTTTGAATCCATCAACGGATGGGATTGCTGATTAAGACAGGATCATCATGATTTAACAACCTCAGAAAATGCCCTCCTGGACACCCCCCAAAGAGTGCTTTTCTAATCTACTAGGTTTCTCTTAATCTAATCAAGTAGAAAATTGAGATAGATTCAAAGCTGTATGACATCATGTAAAAAACCCAGTTACCCAAGGTCAGTGTGCCATGAGGGAGTCCAGTTACATGGAAAGCCCATGTAGAGGTAGTCTTGTCTACAGACCCATGTGAAACCTGCCTGGAATCTCACCAATTCAGAGCACAGACATACTAGTGAATGTATCTTAGACTCACAGATGATGTGAGCTCTAGGTGACTGAGTGATTCTTAACATTTAAGATTTCCCTGCTGAACCCTACACATTAAGGAACAGAAAACTTCATCCCTCATGTATCATTTAAAAAACTTTTTACCCAATCACATAATCATGTTGATTTTTTTAATCATTCAACTAGGTTTTCATTATTTTAATATAAGAATAGATACCTGCTGTATCATGTAATTTTGGCTGAGGAGGGAACAGAATAGTTGAGATGATATGATGCCCATACATTAGTCCAAAACTTCACTTTATTTCTGACATTCAAGAGTGTAGATTATATATTCTTTGTGGCTTCAGTACAGTATAAAGTTATTAGGTACCTTTAGCTTTTTGTATAGTGAAATTGTGTGGTGTTTTAATTTCAAATCTTTATTTGAAATACTTTTTACCTGAACAAAAGAATTGCTTTTACAGACTTTCTCCTGAGGAACATGAGTCTCTTTCCATTATGCTTTCATCTCAGTCTTTGGACATTCCTGTTTTCAGTCACCACTAAATGTCATTTTGTTCTCTGACCCTGCTACGATGACATATGCTAATCCCATTGCAGATCTCCCAGACGTTTTTCACTGCTTTTCAGTTATGCCAGGGTCTCTTTGGGGCTATAGACAGGGCTCATTCACTCAGTGCTTGAGGGTCATGTTTTATAGCAAGCTTTTGTTCCCAACTGTGAATCAAATAAATCCAATTTTGACACTAAAAGATAGAAAACGAATGTGACAAAAAACAAGTTTAGGTTTAAGTAGCATTAACCTACACGGTTCTTTTTTACTGCAGTAACAATTCAGAGACGTAAGATGACATGTCTGTTTTTACCTAATTATTCCCACAAAGAGAATGCCATTCTGTTCATAAGAACACTTGTGGTGTCTTTTAAGTTCTTTTATTCATTTGTTCTTTAGAAACTCAAAGTATTCCTCTTTGTCTTTATAAACATAGAAACCAAGGTTATTTACTTATAAGGAAAAATTTTGAACATTATTATCTAGCATGTAAAGAAGAGACAAAAAGTTAATTTAAATGGAGAAAATGGTTTACAGTTTTCTGGAATCCGTAGGAAGTGTGTATTCATTTTGTACTTTGAGTGTCTTGAACCCTTGTACTAATTATCAAGTAGTGCCATAAATTATTAAATATTTTACATATACTTTAAAGACTCACTGAGTGGAAAAATTAGATACTTTTCCTTCGCTATAAGCATGAAAAGCATGATTCTATGGGATTGAATGCCAAATGGGGAAAAAGGAAGCTCCAAAGAATTCGGCAATTTCCGAAACACGTTCCCCCGTTGTTATGGTCTAAATTATACCACCCTCAAAATTCTTAAGTTGAAGCCCTATCTCCAACACTTTAGAAACATGGACACTAGACATATGGACTTTGTGGATGCACTTAGTTAAGATGAACCTTCTAGCATTACACACTTGCAACACAGAACATGGAGAAACCAAGCTGGTACTAACTAGGAATTTCATCTCAACTGGTTAGTTTTCATAGTGCCGGAGGGTGTTCTGTTTGCTACCAGAAGAGAAAAGTCATCATCTGTCTTGCCTAGCCTGTCAGCCATAATAACAACTGGCCTGGCAAGATATACCCACTGGGGCAGCGGTGGCAAGAGTGTAATAGGAGTCACCAAGTACTTCCTGATTGGATAGAAGGCCTACTCTACAAGACAAAGCCCATTCCTGTCACTGTATCAGGTCAAGAACCTATGGGTAGACAGGTCATGGGCCCTAAGGGAGATCTTCCAACTATTATTATGCTAAATGAACATAGTATTAAACTGACTCCTAATGATTTACTGTTATACCCATGGATTAGAGCATCTCTCAGTGCTCATCAGAGAAGCTTCTTTTTGTTGTGGATGGTGATTAACACAGGGACCCTCAACTGGTCAATGTGAAGAGAATAATTGACTATGAAGTGCTCAGCCCTAAATGGGACATCTATATCACACCCCTCCTTGTAAGGCTCAGAGCTCATCAAGGAAGAGGGTGTGGTTACATAAGAGCCAGAGGTGGTAAATGACTACAGGGAAAGAGTGTTTTCCAGACACAACAAGGAAGTGGCACGTAAGCACTCATAGCAGTTATGTCGGCATGCACAAAATCTGTGCGAGCTCAAGCCAGACACAATCCAGCACAGAGGGAGGTGAGCATGAGGCCCCATCGCTGGCCAGGGAGCTTTGAAGGAGTGAAAGCTGCTGGGGTAGGGAGAGTCGGTTTTCTTTAAGGGGATGATCACTGGTAGGTTCATCATGCTCTGGGGGATGGACACACATGTGAGAGTATCTGGGCAATACAAATTGGACACAGTTTATGAAACAAAGGCACACAGTTGGGTGGGTAGGGAAGTGAGGGTGGATCTGAGAGGAGGTGGGAGAAGGGGTGGATATGATCAAAATACATTGTATGACATTCACACATAATAAAAATTATTTAATAAAAAGAGTCCTTGACTGGGCTGAGCTCCCAGTCCAATATGGACATCCCTTAAAATCAATGGCTCATACACAGACGAATGAGTGACCAAGTGAAGTGGGTTATATAGAGGTGATGGTTCAATTTGGTTGTCAAACTTGATGGGGTTAGAATCACCATGCGCTTTAGCTTCCTTTCCAGTTGCTGTGATAAAATACCCCAACAAAAACAACTTTAAAGGAGAAAGGGTTTATTCAAATTACAGTTCTAGATTACAGTCTATGATTGTAGGGACGTCAAGATAGTAACGTGAAGTATCTAATCACATCCATGGTCAAGAGCAGAGACACAAATGAATGCACGAATGCTTGTTAATGCCCAGCTTGCTCTCCACACTTACCCATTTCAGGATCCTCTGCTCAGGGAATGGTGCTGCCCACAGTTGACACTGTCTTCCCACTTCAATTAACATGATCAAGATAATCCTCCACAAACGTGCCCACAGGCCACCCTGAGCTATGCAATCCCTCACTGAGACTCCCTACATTGTGTCAAATTGACAGTTACAAGTAACCATCCCAGCATGGACCTAAATCTTTGAGCGTGTCTGTGAAGGGTTATCTAGACCATTGATGTGGGAAGAGCCACCCTACACGTGGGCAGTATCGTTCCAAGGGCTGGATCCCAGACTGAATGAAAAGGAGATAGCAGTGTTCATCTCTCTCTTCTTCCTAAGTATGGATGCAATGTGACCAGCTGTCTCAAAACCCTGCCACCGTGTCTTCACACCCATAAAACTGTGAGGCAAAATCACCCCTTCTTTCTTTGAGTTGCTTTTGACAACTATTTTGTTGCAACGAGATGAGTAATTAATAAAATCTATGTCCAAAATCACATCTAGTAAAACCCTGGGAAACAATACTGTAAGATTTAGGACAAGCTCATCTTTGTACCCTCAACACTTAACAACATGAACATCCAAAAAATAGGGTCATTAATGAATGAATGATTGAGAGTTATGCACTTAATAAACCTAGAAGGTTGATGTCACAAAGAAAGGCCACCTTGATGTGCTGGATTCTGAATGAATCACTACTTTTCATGCAGGTCTCATAGTGGGTCTTCAGGGTAGTGATGAACACTGAATTTTACACTGCATTTATATGGGTTGAGTGGCTAAGGTAAGTTACTGATTTTCAGGATATCTTTTCCAGTCTCTTTTTTGATGGGTTATAAAATATACCCACTCAACAAAGTGCAAGATTGGTTCACATTTGAGTTTCCAAAGTTCTGTTTAAAGTACCACAGAGCTCTCTTAAGATACACAGCAGTCCTTGAATGAGAAAGATGCTATCTTATTGTCATTTTGAGTTTATCAAATCTGCTCTTAAATTGTGATCTTCACTTGTAAGAGACACCAAATGCATAATTTCATAATTTAAAAATATTTCTGTTGATTTTTAACAATTTTTCATACAGTGTGTTTTGCTCATACTGAGAAGCCCACTCCTACCCTGGGTCTCGCTAGTGGCCAGCACTGACCTTGAACTCTCAGTTTTCTTCCCTCAGCCTCCTCTTTGCTGGGACTTTAGTCTTCTGTTAGACCAGTCAGAGCCTCTGTGCTGTGGCAAATACAGAGTCCAGGCCTTAAAAGAAAGCAGCCACTGTCATGGATATACTTGATTTTTGAGTCACAGGATGTAGTGCATCAAGGCCTTGAAGTCTTGAAAGAAGCTTTGAAAGGGGAAAGTAAATATTAAGATCAGAGACCATGTTGCTTCTAAGATATAAGAATGCATGTATTTTAAGGAGACTGAGGGCATCCATTCATTTTTTCTTTCACTTAAAAAATTTGTGTATACTTGTGTGCCTGTATGCTTATATGTATTGTGTGGGTGTACATGTGAACTCCGGTACTTGCAAGCATAGCACGCGTGTGGAAGTCAAGACAGCCTCATGTGTTTGTCCTCAGGTGTTGCCCATCTTTTTTTTTTTTTTTTACAAAAACTTTATTGAGAATTTCATACATACATATAAGGTGTTTTGATCAAATCCATGCCCACTCCCTCCCCTCCACATCCCCTCCTCTGAAGAGGTACCCTAAACTCTTTTGAGGATTAGATACAAGCTCCAAAATACTTTGACCCTTTTGGCCTTTGGAACAGAGTATGTTGCTAACAGGCCCAAGGACATTTTGACTTTTTGCCAAGAAACTGGCTACATTTCTTTGGGGTTTTTGACCCTAACTGCCTAGCCAATTCCTACCTCCTGTTCTTATCACTCCATCCTCTGAAGGCGCTACCCAAATTGCCAATAGGGAATAGGGACGGAGACCACTCTGGCTTCTTCCATGCTGAACAGGGACACAGGGTGAGACAATTGGAGTACCCCCTCAGTGGGTCTATCTAAAAGACTCCCAAATTGTATAACTCTTGTCTCTAAGGAGAAAACCCACAGAATGGGGAAAAAAATCTTCACCAGTGACACATCTGACAGAGGTTTAACAACTAGAATATATAAAGAACTCAAAACAAAGAATCGAGAAACCAAATGACAGATGCACTAAAGATCTAAACAGAGAGTTCTCAAAGGAAGAAATAAAGATGGCTAAGAAACATCTCAAAAAGTGTTTAACATCATTAGTAATTAGGGAAATGAAAATTAAAACCACCCTAAGATATCACTTTACCTTAATCAGACTGGCTAGGATCGAGAGAACAAATGATACCAAATGCTGGTGAGGATGTGGAGAAAGGGGAACGCTCATTCACTGCTGGTGGGATTGCAAACTCATGCAGCCTCTATGGAAAACAATGTGGAGAACTCTTAAAAAACTAAAAATGAATATACCATATGACCTGGTTATACCACTCCTTGGCATATACCCAAAGGACTCATCCTATTGTAGAGACACTTGTACAACCACGTTTGTTGCTGCTCTTTTCACAATAGCTAAGAGATGGAAGCAACCTAAGTGCCCCTCAACTGACAAGTGGTTAACAAAAGTGTGGTATATTTTCACAATGGAGTTCTATTCAGCAGTAAAGAACGATGAATTAATGAAATTGCAGGTAAATGGATGGATCTAGAAACATACTAAGTGAAGTAACAGACTCAGAAACACAAATGGCATGTTCTCCCTCATATGTGGCTCCTAGCACCAAATATGTTTAAATTCCAGGTCCTTTTAATAAGATGATGCTATACAGCAGTCACCTCTGCATAAAATAACTACCATCATCACGACTTTGGATGAGCCTGATCGCTAAACATAGTCACAATTGGGATTGTTGACGGTTGTGCTCATTCATTAAAGGATTGCCAAGCAGGATCACTGGACCTCACCTGAGTATCCAGCCACTTTTCCCAGCCAACTAGTCCAGCCTTGGAAGACAAAAGAAAAATGAGGAGGAACCCAATGGAGGGATGTTTTTGGAAGCCCTTGTCAAGAAACTCCAATGGATTCTCATATGAACATTTGAAAATTGCCCTGTTCTGACTTTTTTCTAGCTGCCTGTCTAGAACTTGTAATGCTAATTACTCTTGCCTTTACTTTTCCTTCACATCTCTTATTCAGGATTCAAGGACTTTCTTTTCCCCTTAGAGACAAGAGTTGCCAATCCACAACCAACAAAATCATTTTTATTTTATTTTTTATTTTTTTGGTCTTTTTGAGACAGGGTCTCCCTGTAGCTCCAGCTGTCCAGCTGTCCTGGAACTCACTATGTAGACCAGGCTGGCCTAGTCTCAGAGAGATCTGCCTGCCTCTGCCTCTCAAGTGCTGGGATTAAAGGTGTGTGCCACCTTACCCATCTTTTTAAGATGGTCTCTCACTGGCCTAGACCTTCACCATGCCATATAGTCCAGACTAGCTGATCAGTGAGCTTCTAGCCTGTCTCTGGCTCCCATATTGCCATGGCTGGGAATATAGGGGCATGCCTGGCTTTATTGCATGGGTTCAGGTCCTCATGCTGGTAAGGAAAGTGCTTTAATAATTGAGCCATGCCCCCACCTAAAGTTTTTCTCTTTATCTTTAATTCTGTTTTAATTATCATTTCAAAGAATGGAACATAAGTAGACTTCTAAGCTTTATTTCTGATTTGCTGATGTTGACAGATCTCACTGAGAGCTCACATCTCTGGAGGAAATGAACAGCACTTTCATGAATACTGGGAGGGCTGAAGTTCCACCCTCTCCCACCAAAAATGTCTGAGCAGCTGCATTTGAACCACAGAGTTGTGGGATATGGGACCACATAGGCTGATTTGAGAATAACCTGATTCAGTCTGGTAAATCTGGAACCTTATTTCAGAATCACATCTAAAGACAAGATTTTCATATATGACATTTTGTTGAAAGAAAAAAAATCTTAAAATAATTATTCCTTCTAAAATGGAAAGAATTTTAAATCAAATTTCATACATTTTAAGAATAACTATGAAGAAAGTTGTTCTAGTTTTGGTTATTTTAGGTGAATGTCACAACTTTCCCTAAGGTAAAATGCTCCGTACCCTGCTGTTAGGGCAAAATGTTGGATAATCCATATATTCTCTTCCCAGGGAAAGGAAGGTCAAGCGTAGTAATGCAGTGAGCCAAATGTGGGAGAGTGCAGACCAGCACTGGTTTGTACAGTGACCCTTTTATTCTTTCTATAGAAAGGGCAAAAAGAAGAAAGCTCAAAGCAAGGTTTGTAATATAACCCTTCCAGAGGTCAGAATTGGCCACTCTCACTATTTGCTTTTATGTTATTGTGCTTTTAAATCTCAAGTATTGATTAGTAATGTCTGCCTGGAACACTATGTAAAGAAGAATTCTAAGGCATGTAGTAAGCACTAAATAAATACTTATTGAATGTTGAATGAATGTCTTGGATAGAAGGAACACAAGTGAAACCATGGATTTTTCTCAGTTACTACAGATGCCCTCACAAGAGAGCCTAAGGATGAGGAATTAGGGACAGGGAGTGTGATGGCTAATCTTGGTGGTCAACTTGACACTCCTGGGAGGGAGTGTCAATTGAATACCCTTAATTAGATTGGCTTATGGATATATCTGTGGGACATTTTTATTGTATCTGATGTAGGAGGGCCCAGCCCACTGTAGGCAGTTGGGCCTGGTCTATAAAGGTAGCTGGATGTGAGCCTAGGACCATGCAAGTAAGCGACATTCTCCTGTAGTTTCTACTTCAAGCTCCTGCCTTAGCTTCCTGCCTTGACTTCCTGGATGATGGACTTTAACCCATAAGATGAAATCAACCCTCTCCTTTCCAAGTTGCTTTTAATTATGGTGTTTCTCACAGAAATGGGAAACAGACTAGAACAGGGCATAATTTAGTGCCATGGTTGACTGTTAACGGGAGGAAGGGTATGATTCAGGTAAGCCAGGATTTGGGTTCCTCCTTCCTCCTCACACAAATATACCAGTTGAAGCTGAGGAGCTGTTTCCCTAACACGTGTAGCCTGACCAGACCTCAGCCTTTAGTATATCTGGGTTATCTGTTAAAGGATGCTCTGTTAATTTTGTCACATGAACCCCAACTTTTTTTGGTAAATTTTTTATTGAATTTTTGTGTATTTAATACGTAATATCTTAATCAATCTTGACCATCTTTATACCCCTTTCCCCACTGGCTCCCTCCCATAGCCCCACCCCCAACTGGAATTCATACATTTTGTCATTTGTGTTACGGCATATTGAGTCAAATTAATATCCCCAGATGTCCCTCAGTGCAAGTTCATCCACTGAGGTCCAATCAGCTTATCTAGAGTCCCTTCCTTTAAGATCAGCTTTTCGTCACCCAGCAGTAATCAGCTGCTGATAGTTCTTTAACTAAGGTTGGGATCTGCTGCCCATTTCTACAGTTCTGTGCTGGGTTTTGTCTGCTTAAGTTTGCATGGGTCTTGGTGCATGCCGACACCATTGCTGTAGGGCGAACCCAAGCTTTTGAAATAATCCCATCTTTTGATCATATCCCCACCCCACAGATCTACTACCAATTTAACCTAAGGAAACAAAATTAAAGATATGGTAAAGAAAGAAGTGGCCGTTCCTATAATTCACAGAGGAATCTTCTATAAGGAAGAGAAGCCCATTCATACTCACCCTACTTCAGAAAGAAGGGAGGAGCTCTTTCCTTTGGCAGTATTGAAATTTGGGGCTGGATAATTCTTTGTTGCAGGTCAGGAAATAGGCTGGTTCTGTGCATTGTAGAACATTACTGGCATTTCTGGATTCATCCACTGTATAAAAGTAGCAGTACCTTACTATTGTGATACATCAAAATATATCCAGATATTGCCAAATGTCTTCTAGAAGGAGAAACCTAAATCATTCCCAGTTAAGACTCACTACTGGTGTAGAGGAATAGAGAAAGCTCATGGGGAGTAAGAAAATCCTGATACCCTGGATTCTAAGCTGAAGAACCCGGGCATCTTGGGAGTAATCAACTCTTCTACTTCTGCCTTTCCATCTCTTCATCTTGGTTATCCTCTAGATCTGCTCCATATGTCTCCACAACATCATAACTGCAACATGTTGTCAGTAATAATGGAACTCCACTAATTCCACAAGACCTACCAGTTCAATTACTGATCACTGAAGGATTTGGTTTCTTACTTTAAATTAAGAATAGACACAGCTGATTGATTAAGTTTATTAGGAAAAGCCAAGCCAGGCATGTTTGGAAACTGGCTGTTGAAGGATGATGCCCTGTCTGATCCTGTCCAGTTAGGAGTGACTAAAGGAATGGAACCAGAGAGATCGTCAGAATGCCAATATTGTACATTACATGTTTTCTTTCTTTCTTTGCATGCCTTAGAATTTCTGATTGGCATTATGATTTTGCCCTACTTAGAATGCTGTATATTTTTATATCCCTATAAGTAATCAAGCTCTATTCTATGTGTTTAAGTCAATTGCAAATAATTCTTTTGCTCTAGACCTGGGGCCTTTCCAGGCCCATCTGGAAAATGTGGTCTAGGGCTAATTATCTATCACCTTGATAAAGTTTTCATCTGGCTGGAGGGAACAGTTTCTCTTTCTGGCTTTGTGTGAACTTCAGCCTGTAATCTTTGCATGTGTTTTTTACCTCTGGACTTGGGTAACTTCCTCACGTGCATGGTTTATAGACGCTCTGTTGAATACTTCATGGTGTCCCTCAGCAGATCCCATGTCTTTTCTCTGCACAGTGCTCTGGCCTGTGAATTCTTTCTCTTGGGGCTCCCTGGACCCAGAAACTTCAACTCAGGTAGTTTTCCTAGTTTACCCAGATACTCTCTCTGAGAGAGTATCTCAAGACCTTAAGTTGGGGCTGAACTTATTGGTTCCTATTTTGTTCCTTCTTTTCCTGATGTCCAGTGGCTTGGAAGCTGTATTTCATATGCTTTGGTCTGTTTTATTTTTCCGATGTTTCAGTGGATGAGCCTAATCTCTATTACTTCATCTTGTGCAGAAGAGAAATCCCAGAATAGATTTTCTATAATAAAAAAGTGAAAATAATGTAATATTTTTACTGAAGAAGTCTGTGTGTGCAACATGGTTAAGATGAAATTATCAGTGATCCCACAGGAGAATATTTATTGGTATGTAGACATATTTAGAACATGTTGACAAGAAAATGAAAAATGTGTTTTTGGCAAGATTGATATTATTTTAATATATTTACACATATTTAGAGAGGGGTACAAAAGTATGATACACACATACACATTTATATATATTAATATTTACCTTTACATATATCCTTATATATAAATAATATACATACATATCATATATAATGATTCTTACAGATATGTTTTCCAGAGTTGATCTTTTCCTTTCTGTTAATGTTTATTTTCTAATTTTTATTATAAATAGGTATTATTTAATAATGGTAAAACATATAAACATTGATTTCAATTTACTGTTAGTTGATGTTAAGTAAATATATTACTATACATTTTTTAACAGTGAGCAAAATAAAAGTTAGTTTCAAAGGATAACTTCAATACTGATCGTTTTTGTAAATTTTTATTGAATTCTTGTGTATTTCATACAAAAAATCCCTATCATCTTTATACCCCCTTCCTCACTAGACCCTCTCATAGCCCCCCACTGAAATTCATGCATTCTGTCATTAGTGTTAAGGCCTATTGAGTCAAATTAGTGTTCCCAGATGTCCCTCAGTGTAAGTCATCCACTGAGGTCTAGTCAGCCCATCTGATTCCCTCCCTTTAAGAAGATCAGCTCTTCCTCACCAGTAATCAGCTGCCAATAGTCCTGAAGCTAAGACTGGGGCCTGCTGCCCTTTTCCCACAGTTTTATGTTGGGCTTTTGTCTGCTTGAGTTTGTATGGGCCTTGTGCATGCTGACAGCATTGCTGTAGGTTCACATGAGCAAGGTCCCAAGAGCTTGTAGGACTATATTTTTGTATAGTCATGCACCTCCTTCCTGGCTCTTGCACCCCCCCACGTCTTGCAATGGCCCCTGAGCCCTGGGTGGGTGGAGTTTAACATAGGAGTCCTGTCTAAGGCCGCATTCTGCAGAGTGTTATTCTCTGAGTTTGACCATTTGTGTCCTTTATGTACGTTGCCCTCTGCTGCTTGAAGGAGTGCCATTGGTGAGAGCTGAGAGGTGCATTCGTGTTCTCTCTACTCCTCGTTCCACTATGTTCCGTGAGCCTTTGGTGTAGAGGTTGCATTGTAGATGTGTCACTTAGGCATGAGCAATTCACAGACAATCTCCATGCATGACCAGCTGTGGAAATCTGTAATCTGTGGAAATCTGTGTGGTGCAAAAGAAGTTTCTTCTTTGATGATGAGTGGTGACTGAGATGCTTATCTGTAAGAACATGGTAAGAAATTATATATATATGTATATGTATCATGAATATATATATATATATATATATCTCCATCATGCACACACAGGATGAGACAGTTCACCTTGACACATTTGCATACTACTCAGTAGGTAGAAGTCTTTATGTGCACTCACAATGAACATTATGGGGGCAAAATCTCTATCCATATCCTACTGACAGCAAATTATCTGAATGGTGACTTTATAGCTGTTCCCATAGCAGGCTCAAGTTGTCCAAAGGGCAACACTAGACTAAGCTTACGGTGAAGCAGATTTTAACAAACCTACAACCTGAAACGACAAAGAAAAGATACATAATGAGAATTCTGAGTCAACACGTTTCCCAGTGAATTGTCTGAGCCCCTGGAACTGCCATGTGGCTTGGCTGCCCTGCGGAAGTGCATCCGGGCTTGGACTGGGAGTAGTTCTGTCTCCATTGCCTGTATTTCTTCTTTCCATCAAATGAACTATTTCCATGTTAACAGCTACAATTGGCCAAAATGACTGGCACAAAATATAAACATATTGCACATGTCAAAAAGAACAAAATGTCCTTCCCACCATGGGCGGTAATAAGGAAACATGGGACATAGTGCTACCTAATAAGGAGATAAGACTAATAGACGAGGAACAAGTGTGGATATTAAAACAAGGGTATGCTCACTAGCCACGTGAGGGTGCTGTGTGAGACGCTGCCTGTGTGTGAGCATGCGCAGAAGCAGCTCATGGCAGCTGAAGAAGCTCCTGGCAACCCACATACCAATGTCTCAAGGAGTTGGATCCCCCATGAAAGATAGAAGGGCTGAGTGACCCTTAAGATCCATTTTTTAATCTTTAAAAAGCTTAAAGGCAGGACAGAAAGCTTTAAAAGTTTAGGGGAGGGGGTTACTTTGCTGGCCACTTTCTGTGCTCACTAAAAACCTGTTTGTAAAAGCAGAAAAGGAAAACGTCGTGACTTTCATTCACAGTAGAAAGAACAGACAAATGAACAGTGCGTTCACACTGAAACACCAACCTCTTAGCAGAAAAAAGCTGTCGATATGTACAAAAGTGGGGATTTATCTCAAACACAGTAGATGAATGAAAGAAAGCAAACTCAAAGGACAATAGTTATGTGAGGTTCAAGGACAGGGACAACTGGTCTATGGGGAGAGGTGACAGAGGACCATAACATGGGAAGGGACACTGGGGACTTGTTAGGGCTTATCTTCAAAAGAACACTGGGCACATCAGTACATACGTAGTCACACAACTGTACACTTAGTAGGGAATTTTCCCATATGCATTTGTACCTCCCCAAACCCTTTAAATCCACTTCCCTACAATTCTACTCGTCAGTCTTTTTCATGTTCTGCTTGGCGCTATTTGTATTTTCCTGACTATACTACATACTAATAATTCTAATCTACACAATGGAGCTGGGAGAGCCAAAGGCTCTCAAAGACAAGAGCATATTTGATTGTTATTGTCAAGGTCACTGAGTCAAGACGAGGCCTATATGATTTGCTCTGGGGCCTCACAGAAATATGGTGGAAGAATTACAGATGGGGATAGATTCAAGTTTGTGTGACCATACAGAGCCCTTCTACAGGATTTGAGACTAAATAGGGGAAGAGGATTTGATAATCCAATCGGTTTACCTCTTCAGTAAATGGAGACTCTCTCTATTTTAATACCTTCAGTTCTACTCTTGTTATCCAAGCACAAAGTACATGAATCAGTCAATAAATAAATAAAGCCTGCCTATGGAAAATAACAAATATTAACTAGCACTTATTTACTGATTCTAGAATCAGGCGATTTACATTTATTAATAATTTCTTCCTCATAGCATTCTACCAGGCAGACAATATCATGACTCTGTATCACTGCCCCGTCCACGGGGAGGTTCAATGAGTTGCCTAAGGTCACAGGTAGGTAGAGGAGAAACCAGAACCAAGTAGTCATTGAAATGGAGACTGAGACATAAGAAGGGGCTATAGGGGAAAATAGACAAATAGAAAATAATTGAAGAGGAGGCTGAGGAGGTAAGACTGTCAGCAAAGCACTTGCCATGCAAGCGTTAGGTCATGAATTTGATCCCAGAACAGAAGTAAACAGAAGTTGGGCATGGTGGCATCTGCTTGTAATTCCACTGTTGAGGAGACAGAGACAGGAGGATCCCTGGGTTCACTGGTCAGTCAGCCTTGCTGAATTGGTGAGTTCTGTGTTGAACCTAGGTGGACTGTGTCCTGGGGATCAACATCTGGAGATGACTTTTGACCTTGATATACACAGGTACACAAGAGGACACTCACATGAACATATGTGAACACTGAAAGAGGGAAGGTAGGAAGGGAGGGAGGGAGGAGGGAGGGAGGGAAAAAGAGGGAAAGTCAAGATGGAAGAACAAAGAAGAGATAAACTCAATCTATACATACTCTCTAACTTAAAATTTATTTTTATTTCATGTGTGTAAGTGTTTTGCCTGCCTGTATATAAGTGTACCATGTGCACACAATGCCCACAGAGGCCAGAAGAGGATGGAGGAACCCCTGGAATTAGAGTTGCAAATTGTTATTAGCCACTATG
>NW_008360319.1:2531074-2572223 GCF_000622305.1 Nannospalax galili | reverse complement strand
CTCAGGGGATTTTTGGTTAGATAGTCATAGTGTTATAAAAGTCAAGTCTTAGAAATGACCTGGAGAGATTCTGTAGCCCTTGGTTCCAAATTCAAACAGCATCAAACTTATACCATCCTATCCAGATGAGTATTTTCCTCAGTCCTTAAAGCCTTCCAGATGTATCTCAACTGGATTTCTTAATTTATTTTCCAGAGCAAAATAGCAGAATTTGGAAAATAGCCTAATATGCATAACCCATTAATAGCATCCCAGGAGACGGAAGAGTCCAAGCCCTGAACGTCCAAAGCATTTTAATTCAGGATGTATTGCACCGAAGCCCTAGGGATTATTTTCATCAGCTTGGACTGTGAATATGAATTGCTTTTCATGACAGGCTATTTTGACCGAGAAGGAAATCTTACACAAGATTTAATGTGGGAACAAGTATCACAGCTTAAGAAATTAACAAAAAGGAGTACTGGAGTGAAAGCGAACAAGTATTTCTTCCGTGTTCTCCAAAAGTCCAGTCTATAATCTGATGTCTTTTGAGTACCGTTCCACGCTGGCTCTCAGAGAGGTGATTACATTTGAATCTTCAGTTGCTTCCTTTTTCAAGTCTGTATTTACAAAGGTGAAAACATGCTTGCTGACATTCAAATGTCAAAGAGCAATGGTGTCTTACCTAGAAAGCAGCATTGGCTCCTTCCTACCCTTGACGGATGCCGTGGACCCCTCAGTATAATCTGATGTCTTTTGAGTACCGTTCCACGCTGGCTCTCAGAGAGGTGACTACATTTGAATCTTCAGTTGCTTCCTGTGGCCCAGCTGAGTTAGCACATGCTAAGTGAGTTAGCACCAACCACTCAACCTATGTTTTGAAGGTCTCCACAAATATAGTGCGACACTAGATGGAGTGATATATTGCCACCAGAGTGTCCACAGGAGGTGTACACCAGTATGCATATGTCTTCTTTGAGAAGTGTTTCACCCTCTTGTATATGTTTGATCTGAGAGCAGTCTGCCTATATTTAGGAACAGTGTTCAAGTTTACATAAGATAAGCAGGGCAGTTTGAGAAAAGGAATCTTGCCTGCCTATCAGATCTGTAAAGCTGCCCCTCTCAGTAATGTAGAGAGAGGCCGAATGTAGTGGTGCACGCCTGTAATCCAAGCACTCAGAAAGTAGAAACCCGGGGGATTGCAATAGATTGGAAAACAACCTGTTTTACATAGTGAGTTCCAGTCAGCCAGGGCTACAAAGAGAGACTTCGTCTCAGAAAAACAGATAAACAAGAAACAAAACATATGGTGACAGAGTGGCAGATCATCCCTATGCTCATTTTGGCCAACTCCCTGGGTTTCTATTCCTGAGCTCAGATGAGAGAGCACATATCCATAAGGCCAGTGCAGTTGGTAATGTGCAGGGTGATGAGTTCCTTCCTGTGCCCAATAGTCTCTGTGCATGGCTTGGACAGACCAAGGAAGTAGTCTAGATTGTAATTGGTTCTCCAGTGGCTCAGCTATTCTCCTTTAGGATGTTCTTACCTTTAGACTACCCAAAGTCTACCAACAACTTCAACTAGTCCTTTAACTCCACAGCTTTTAATTCTGCACTAACGCTAGGATTATTCCTTAAGACTACAGAAGATTGCCAGGTATGCTTCCCATCTGATCTTCTGTCTCCAAAGATCGGAATCAGAAATAAATTTGGAGGGTGTGGGGACATAGCCTAGTCAGTAAAGTATTACACAAGTATGGAGAACTGAGTTCTAACCCCTGCACCCTCATAAAAAGTCAGGTGTGTTGGCATGTGCTTGTAATTACAGAGCTGGAGATGGGTTCCTCAGCAGCCAATCTAACCTAATAGGGAGCCCCAGGTCCAAGTGAGAAACCCTGTCTCAAAAAAAAAAGAAGCTGGGAGACTCCTGAGGACTCACACCTGAATTGACCTCTGGACTCCACAAGCAGACAGACAGGTATGCTCCCAAATACATACAAACATGCACATACAAACATGCACAAACATACATCTCCCTACACACATAAGAAATTTGGAAATATCTACTAAAAGCTTGTTTGTGAAGCGTCTAAGATGGAGATATTTGTAACAGACAAACTCTCAGAATAGCTAGATAATCCAGATGGATCCAAAGATCGTCTACTTTAAAGGTACCAAAGAGTTGCTTAAGCAACAGAAAGTACAGGGCATAGATGGGAGGATAAAATGGAAGCCACAGGAGCACACAATTTCAGAGCAACAGCGAGTTGCGTGCTCAGGGCTGTACCTGGACCTGGTCTCAGGAGAAGGGATACTGAGAGAGGTCTGGGAAGTCTAGACGGGTTGCATAAAAACACAGCACCTCTAACACAGGGCCTGTTTCTCCTTCTAGATACTTGTTGAACTCTAAACTCTGATGCAGAAGGAAAAGGAAAAGTGAAGTTAAAAACATCTGTAAAGCTCTCTGTCATCGGGAAATACTATGAGTACTGGCAGAAATTTAGCATTCAGCTAAGGCAGCCATCTTGGGATATGCCTAGCTCTCAGTCCAAGCCCTAGAAGGTCATGTCACTGGAAAAGGGTAAGACGAGAGGAGACCCACACTGAACATTAAAGTTTTAACAGTGCAAACTTTCCCCTGGCAGGTGAAATAAGGACGCCTGGTCTCTATCACGTCTATCCAATACTGTGCTAGAAAGCAAGAAGACAGAGAAGCAGACCAACTTCAAAGAAAGAAATACATTTTTCATGTGTGAATGAATTGATTCTATATGGGAAAAATTCAAAAGCATCGAAAACCAACTTAAATTTAACAAAGTTATTCAACAGTCTGGACAGCAGAGAGAAAATCGGCTCTGCGTGTGTAGACGGCAACAGAGAAAATGCGATCTCACAGCTGCGTGACTTGCTGGAGCATCAAGGATCATTGAGTACCTGGAAATAAATCTTTTCAATTTTTTCGATTTATTTCGATTTTGTATGTATGAGTGTTTTGCCTGCTTATATATAAGCGCACTCATGCCATACAATGCATGCAGAGGCCAGAAGAGGGCGTCAGATCCTCTGAGACAGAAATGAGATGATTGTTAGCTGCCCTGCGGGTGCTGGGAGCAGAACCCAGGTCCTCTACAAGAGCAGTCCGTGCTCTTAATCACCAAGCCATCTCTTTAGCCCCCTAGAAATAAATCTTTAAAGGTATGTGAACAGCGAGGGAGATTTTGATCAAATATTAATACAGATTGTTGATAGTATGACTGCTTAGATTACATAGCCCAGTGTTCTACTGATTTAAACAAACAGATTAGTGATAAAGAATATATGGTACCGGAGCAGAATTTAATGTAGGCATGTAATTAGCATACCAATAACAAGCTGGGAAGCAAGTGAAGGCGGAGACCTGAGTTCAATCCCTGTAGCCTACATAAAGGGGGAAGGAGAGAACTAACTGCACAAAGTTTTCCTGTGGCCTACATGTGTGTACTTTCGCATGTGTGTGCCCCCATACTCATTACACACACACACACACACACACACACACACACACACAATTTAAAAAGTGTTTTAATAAAGGTACCAGTTCTGTTTCCTCGTCATTCTCTGCCCCCTCTCTTGGTTTTCACAGCTGAAATAAAAATTCAGAGATATGTATGTATTTACTTAACATTTATCTTCACTATCAGATCATAAACTCATAAAGGAGAATATTGCCAATGTTTTGGTACTGAATGGTCATAGTCTGGCACAATGCTTTGTACACAATAAGCATTCAGTAAACATTTGTAAAACAGCCATGGTAATGAATGGTTCCACGAGTGTACTAAATAAAAATATACTGAGAAATCTGAGTTCATAAAATCTATCACACAGAGCATGCCAAAATAAATTCAAGGTACATGAAATATGTATTAAAATTACAGAAGAAATATTTTTAAATAAATCTGTAGTGAAGAACAAAATATGGGTAAGATTTATAAATTCGACAGCCATGGTAGCAAAGATAGCAAAGATGAAGGGAAGTATATGTATCTCGTCACATCTTGAGGTTGGTATGCAAAATGACACAAAAAAGAGAATTTAGAGCAACAACAGAAAATTTAGAGGAGTATTTACAACAAATATCATGAGAAAAGTTAATGTCTTTAGTATATTAAAATTCCTGGCAAATCAATAAGAAAATAGCTAACAACTCTAAGCTAAGTTCCGCAAAGTACATGAATATATAGTTCACAATAGAAGCGCCAAAATTGTGATGAAATATAAATTGAATACGCCTTTAAAATCAAGTAGAAAATATTTAAATTTTCAGAACAATGTATAAATACTCAGTATTCATGAGTTTATGGATTGAGAATAAATTTATAGAGCTTTCTGGAAAAAATTAAAAGCACACATAAAGGGCTTTAACACATTTCTTGTTGTTCAGCTCAGGTTCCTGACATCTAAAGAAATTTACTGAGTACATGATATTTTCACAGATCATGAAATTGAAAGATGCAGTAGCAATCACAGCAACCACAAGATGATGAAAGATTTGCCTCATTTCCATTCTCCTCCTGAGAATAGAAGAGGTGCAGTCTATTTTAGTTGAAACCTGCCACTTCTGTTTTCCCATCATTTGGATTTAAAGCCCCCCATCTCAGAGCCTCTCCTGCCTCACCCTCCTTAGTAAAACATTTCAGATCCAGGGAGGTAGGGGGAAGGTGGGCAGTTGATCATGGTCCAAATCCTCAGGGTCAAGACCATCTTCTGTGGTTGGAAGCATTAACTTGGGCTGAAATATTTGCCCAGTTGGTTTCCCCGGAAGTCTTCTCCTCCAAGATGGCATCACTGAACCTATATAGCACCCCTTTCTGGTCCCAAGATCTCCTTGCCCGACGTGGAACCCTCTTACACGCTTGCTCACTGAGACTGAGACAGCTGGCCTGGGTCTCCTCCAGGCAGCAGCAGATTCCGATGCACACAAATCCTTCTGAAGTGTCAGGACCCTATGAAGCATGCTCACTTCTATGTACTTGGGCTATGCTAATGTTCAGCTCAAGAGCAAGGTCCAGTCCCTGCTGGGCTGCACTTGAGAAAATGAAGAACATAGTTCTTGTAATTTTGTGTATCTCAAAATATAATTTAGATTGTGATGGGGTGGTATGTATCTATGCATCTGTATTTATGCATCTTATAGATATTTGTTTTACAAACACACATACACACACACACTGTGGGGAAGGTACTCTTCTCAAAGACCTAGTCCCAGTACCTATCCATTTTGCAAATAGGCCTGATACTTTCCTGATGCATGACTTCTTCTGGAGAGATGTGAACAAGCATCTATGCCCTAGATAGGGCACTGACAACAGATCAAAGAAATAATTCCACCCGAGTGCAGCTGACTGGACTTCTGAGTGAGTTCATTGGCGTTACTTACAGGAATGTTGGTGATGGGTTGCTTACAGGAACATGGCTGACTCAAAGGCAGCAGCATCTCTGAAAAGCCCCTTCCAGCATGGGGGCAACTCATGAAAACTGTGTCCTAGAGATCCCACATCACTTTCAGGCAGCTTGGCCTGCTGGAGAGTCCCAGGAATAGTTACCGTGTCTAAAACCTTGGGCAGGATAGTTATGAATCTTTGAAGTCTCAGGAGCATTCTGGGACTTGTGAGTTTTGTTAACTTCAAGAATCATGTAAATTGTGTGGACTTCCTGAGTCTAAACAAGCAAGTCTCCCTCTAGGATGGAATACTGAAAGAAAATAGCGACACAGCACTATTTCCTTAGAAAGACCAATCTCTATTTACTTTTGTAGAGAAGTACAAGTGCTCTTGATCAACCAGGTACTGAACATGCAACCATTTTGAACTACAGACCTCATTGAAGTCTGCTGAATCTGGTATGCCTGGTTTCTGAAAGACGTTTATTAGGTTCATAAAATAAAATGTATAGCGCTCCAATAATCTAAACATATTATATTGAAATTTTGTTCTATTTAAATGGGTTGAGTCCTTCATGCCAATCTTCTTTATTACATTTATTTTTAAAAATTTTATGTGTGTGAGTATTTTGCCTGCATGTAAGTACACCACATGTGGTACAAGAACTGTAGAGTTCAGAAGAGTGTTGGGGGCCCCAGAACTGAATGGTGTTAGCCAGATGGGTGCTGAGAACCAAACTTGGGTCCTCTGTAAGAGCACCTGGTGCTTTTAACACCATCTCTCCAGCCTCCAACTTTTACTTATACAATGAAGCCTAAGCTTCCCCAAGAGATACCATGAAACAGGCCAGCATTAGGCCTATTTGCAAAATAGATGAATAATAGGATCGGGTCTTAAAGGATTAATTCTCTCTCTCTCTCTCTCTCTCTCTCTCTCTCTCGATAGATGATAGATAGATAGATGATAGATAAAAAATCAAGTAACATCAAGTTACAAAAACTTTTCTGTCTTCTAAAAAAGTTGTTCTTTCAAACAGCAAACAAACATATAAAAAAAATTAAAAGTATTCTTTGCCATTAGTGCTAAAGCTGAAAAACTAAGACTTCGGCTCTTTGTTCTACTGTGTTGATCTTTCTCTTTGGCAACACATGACGGTGACGCGAAGAGAAGAAAAAAGCGGGCTGGAAAAATCGCACAGGGGTTAAAAGCACTAGCTACTCTTGAAGAGGACAGGGGTTCAGTTCCCAGCACCCATGTGGCAACTAACAACCATCTGTAATTTCAGTTCAAGGGGATCCAGGGGATCAAAATCCCTCTTCCGCCCTCCACGAACAGTGCATGTGTGGATGCACTTACATACATGCAGCCCAAACACTCATGCACTAAAAAATAAATAAATAAGAATTTATTTAAGGGAGACATTGGATACCTTAAAGACA
Source organism: Nannospalax galili (assembly GCF_000622305.1). NCBI lineage: Eukaryota > Metazoa > Chordata > Mammalia > Rodentia > Spalacidae > Nannospalax > Nannospalax galili. The sequence goes on along the minus strand of NW_008360319.1, from coordinate 2,565,383 downwards.
AAAATTCTCTGTAGTTGATTCACCTCATATTACAAGAAAATAGCAGTCCATGGGGGAAATTGTGTACTCAAATTTATTACATCATTATTTTAAATTAATAATAAATTAGGAAAATATCCAACAATAAGACAGGATGGTTAAATAAATGAGAGTATACCATATGACAATATTTTAAAGTCATTTAAAATGATACTGTCATGAGTGTTTGCTACATGAGAAAATATAGTCTCTAGTCAAAAGTAGAGTATAAGATTATAGATATAATACAAGAAAACAAGGAAGGCAGGGATGAAGGGAGGGTTAGAGGGAAGGGAGGGAGGGAGTGTGGAGGGAGGGAGGGAGAGAAAGGATAGAGAGCAAACAGGAAAAGAAAATGCTAGGGTAAATTTCATCAGAAGTTTAGTGATTTTTCTCCAAATGACAAGATCATGATTTTATTGATTTCTTTTGTTCTCTTCAGATTTTTTAACTTTATTCATGCTTCTTCAACTTGAATTTTTTCTGATATTATATTACTCTAATATTTGGAAATAATAATTTTAAATAAAAACAAATAATTAGTAAGTTGACTTAAAAAAAAAAACTTTAAATGCCTCAAAGGTAGACTATAACAAGCAGCTATTACCATGAAAAATAAAACAACAAAGATTAAATTTGTCACCTCTGATTGGTTCCAGTGCTCTGAGAGAACCTCTGCCTTTATGGATTACCCAGAGCTCCTTTCATACATCTGACCATTTACTGAGAAACCACAGCACAGGTATCGTCTGACATCAGCTCAGTTATTGCTTCAGAGCAATTGTAAATTTTGCACTTTTCTTCCAACTTAAAATGTATATGTGCCACACATTATTGTGAAGCTGTTTTTCTGCTAACAACTTGGAAGGCAACACTCAATATATATAAATCTTGGCAAAAGAAGAAATAGTCTTCCTAGCACCCAGTTGCACACTCACATAAAATACTAAAATTTTGCATAATAATTTATTGATTAGAGCTTTATGGTTTGGATCATGTTTAATTTTTAGTTTTTTTTTTCCTTTCAGTATAAGCATTCTTTCCAATTTAATTTGATGGAACTTCCCTCAGATATCAGTAAATGAAAGAAGGTCCTGATGGTTTCAGTCTCTCTAATTTTTAAACATATTCAGCTTTTCAAAGATTGACCAGGAATTCCAAGAACAGAATTAGAAATGTGCAAAATAGTCTTAATAAAATAAATCCTTGCTAATGAAGGTCGATTTTACATGCTTCCAGAATCTTCAGTCCGGTTAAGCTCTTTGGAAAACACCTTTAAGACATAAATGGTTGTATCCACACAAAGTGGCAGAGTTGGATATTTAATCAATATAGCTACACAAATTGAGTAATTTAGGCGCAAAGTGAATGAGAACAGAAGTGTGGTGGGGAGGTTTAATTATCTGATTTAGCAGAGTAGGTTGATTAAATCAACTAAGTCATAGTCTGTTCTCATTTAACATCCAAATACAAAGAAATCGGATCAGGTTTTTCTCCTCTGGGAACTCTATCAGCTCTCAGTGTGTGAAGGATGGAGCAGGGGGTGAGCTGCTGGATACCACTTCTTCATCACCCATCACAGGAATTGCTTTATTAATTCAGGAAATTAATTGCCCTCTTGGCTTCAAATACAGCTTTAGCGGTTTATCTTCCAAGTCCTACTCAGCTGTGCTCCATCTCCAGAGCTCTGAAATTTCTCACTTTCTGTCAAATCTCTCTACCTAGATGTCATTTCACCTGTCCAAGAGAGAACAACACTTCCAATTCTTGATCTCCTGATGTCTCATAATAGAATTAACATTTTTCCAATCATCCAAGCTATGCGTCATCTTCAATTGCTCATCACTCTTATTCTGACAGTCAGTGAATCACTACATTCTATAAACGGGCTTCACACGCTTCAGTTCAGTTATTGTAACACAGACTCCAACTCTCAATGCAGCTAAGACTGACCTCGAATTATCTATTCCTAACCCTTTTGCCTCTGCCTCCCGAGTGCTGGGATTATAGGCTGGAGCCAAATGTCCAGTTTATTGTATTTTTCAAACACAGCTTATGGAATGTGTGTGTGTGTGTGTGTGTATTCTAATCGATAAAGCATTGATCACTGCAATGCTAAGAAAATAGTTCCACTTAATCAAAGACAAACTCTCCTTTCAAATCTCCCCCTTCCCTGTTTGATTCACTCACTTTCTGTTCCCATGCCTCTGGAACTTACCTTTCTCTGAAATACTAAACTCTGCTCTCTGAAGAAGGCCTGTTTCAATTTCTCCATGACGGCACCCCTTAAGAGTTCCTATGGGACCTCCTGGCTGTTGGTCTGCCTAGTCGCTTGTTCATTAAGCATTCCAGGAACTGCCCATGAATTTGTTCCTAGAGTGAACTTAAAGTACTGATAGCCAGTGCTTCTAAATGAGCCAGTGGTCCAGGTGGTTTGTTTTCCCCATATATCACATGGAAGCAAGGATATCTGACTTAGTGGGATCCACACTCAGCCAAACTTGATATCCAACTGTGATCTTCAGTTTATCTTCCTATAAGTTGTTTGCGTTTGTGGATGCATTTTCTTGAGTATACATTTATGAATTACGTTTGTTCTTTGACAATTTTGTAGATGTCTAAAATGCATCCTAATTATTCTCATCTCTAAAGTTTTCTAGTTATACTTGTTCTGGGTCGGGGTGATATATTGGGTGTAAAGCCCCTGCTGTGGTGTATTGTGTAGAGTCCTCGAAAAGTGAATGCTCAATACCTCAAATTGAATTATAAATCTGGAGAATATTTGCTTTGGATGATAAGCTCTCTAAGTTACTCATGATCTCCACTAATTATCTATTTGTAGTATACCCACCAGAAATATTTCTGCTAAGTATTCTTACCCCTGGATGTGGACTGAGTAGACATCTTTCTGTTTTTGTTAGTTGACTTAGCAACTGTGAATACACTTATTCTTTGGTATCTTTCTCTCTATATGGACTGCTTTTTGACACTTAATTACTTTACATACTTAGCCATCCATCAAGGCTGCATCCTTGTGAAAGCATTGCTGTATAAATCCCAGTGTACTCGACAATGTAAATAACAGCTAGGAAGCTATTTTCACTGTCGTCTAAGAAACTTCTAAGGCATTGCATTGGAAATAGGACTATTGTACAATCAAAATTCTGCCCCCTTCAGAGCTAATTTTTTTTAATGACGCAAGAGATACTAGTCTAGGCCCAAGAGAAGTATACATTTTTTCAATGACTTTGTTGTGATGAACTCACATATAAAAACACCATACAGTTAAATGAATACAGCCTCTCAGACAAGCACTTGTCCAGTCCTAAGCTCTATACATGCTCTAAAATGAGCAGTAAGAATGGCCACTCTAAGCCATGGAGAGTCTCTTCGGGTTTTACATTCTCACACCAATACATTTTAATGCATTTATCCACCATACAGAAGAAGAAACTATGACAGAGTTGAAAACAGAAAAACAATTTGCTTTATATTTTCTTGCACAACTCACATGTCCTGTTGCTTGTCCTTCCTCATCACCTGATATAACCCTTTCTTGTTCCCTCTCATGTGCAGAACCTAGCCTATACCATTTACATGTATATATGTAAACAGCTCTAAGTATCAATATACTATAACATTTAGAAAGCCAAACAAGAAAGAGAAGCACATATTTGGGTAGGCATCTGTGAGTATAAGCATCTGTTCATGCATCCAAAGTTTCTCGCTGACCCAGCCTCCAATGGACTTGGATTTACAGAAAATGTGTCCCAGGTCAATCTGTCTAGCTCCAATAGTATCAGCAGAGATCTTATCATTCTTTAAATTCATTGGGGTTTGCCTTACTTTAATTTTTACATTTATTATTATTATCATTATTATTTGTGTGTGTATATTCCAGCACATGTGCCACAAAGGATAACTTTGTAGAGTGAGTTCTTTCCTTTCATAGTGGGTTCCTGGGATTGAACTCGTATCACCAGGAGAGCACTTTTACCAGCTGAGTCATCTTGCCAGACCCTGAGTTTGCCTTACCTTTAAGATAATAACTGATATTGTTAAGTGAGGAAATCACTGGGCAATGGGAGCTTTATCTCTAGCTAGCTAGCGCCAGAACTGGGTATAAAAGGGGCTGCTAGGAAATGCGCCTGACTTTTAGGCTTGCTTTTCCTTTATGCCAGCTTTTCCCAAGCCCATTACAAAATGTAACTGGCGTTAACAAGTCATCAGCAAACACATTGAAAAGGAAGTTAAACAGATTTTCTGAGGAGGATGAAAGTTGTAATGCTATGAGTATACATAGTAAACCGATGGTTCTCATAAGAAAATGTTGATGATGTGTGGCCAGGAAGAAGGACAGAGACAATAGGAGTAGCCCAAGTCTTTGAAAGAGAAGATTCAGGAGAAGCAAGTTAAAAGGGAAAACCGTTTGTTCTATGCTTCAGCCTTAAAGTACCTAGCAGCAAGTATTCCTTCCAAAATGAATGGGGAATGTGACCAATTAGAGATTGTAGAATTTAGCCTTTGATTTATTTCCCCTTTGATCTCTAATCATCATGGCCCATAGCAGGTATGAATTTTATTAACTTCATTTGCCATTAGTTCAAGAAGCCATACATTTCTGCAAAATAAACTCATTTTTAAAAAATGAAAGAATGTTTCAAGTCTCAAAAATGCAAATATGTCATAGTTTGGCTGTATTCAGCAAATTCCTAGAATCAATCAGCCAAGAGCAGAGCAATTCTGTTACTGAAGAGGAAAGTGAAAGCCTGCGAATTGAAACCAGGATAAAAAATTCACATGTCAAAGAAAGATTATAACGTCCATGGGTGCTTCCTACTCGTAAGACTGTGATGCTTTAATGAGTTCAACATATAAACATAGGTAATACTTTACGCAATATAATACTATTTTCCTTGATATGACATAAGATATCAAAACTACTCCAGACATGAGCTCAATTTTTGAATATTCTGGATTTGATAAAGTCATAATGATAGTAATTTATGTGCAATAATGCTTTCCATTTTACAAAATGGTTTTACTCCTTTGTATTTTACATACACACACACATACACACACACACACACATACACACACACACACACACACACACACACACACTGCCCTAAGCTAGTAGAGGGATGCATATAATTCATCTAATCTCATTTTATACATAAGGAATAGGTCTGGGGACATAACCCGGTCAGTAGAGTGCTTGCCTTGCAAGCACAGGCATTTGAGTTCAATCCCCAAAAGTCTTAAGCTTGGTGTAGTGGAGCATACTTGTCATCCCATTACTGGGGAGGCCAAGACAGGTGGGTCCCTGGGACTCGATGACCAGTCAGCATAGTCTGCTTGGTGAGATCCAGGCCAGTGAAAGACTGTCTCAAAAAAGAAGGTGGACTGTGTCTGAGGAATGACCTCTGGCCTCCACATGTATATTCACCTACAGATAGACAAGACACACAAGCACGCGCGCGCACACACACACACACACACACACACACACACACACACGCACACACACAGTGAGAGTGAGAGACACAAAGATGATCATGAGGCTGGGGCTGCGGCATGCATGAGGCCCTGGGTTCAATCCCTAGCAAACAAACAAGAAGGTGATGAAATGGATGTTCTTACAAAGAAGGCCGTGAGAAGCACCTGCAGGACCTAGTGCTGCTCTTTGTACTACATAAACTTTCCCTACTATAGTAGTCACTTCTCTGCTGCTGAAATCAAACATCGTGACCAAGACAACTTATAGATAGGTTGATTTGGCTTATGGTTCCAGAAGGGTAAGAGTTCATCATGGGGTGGGAGGCATGGCAGGAGGTAGCCGGAGCAGAAAGCTTAGTGCTCCCATCTTTAAGCAGGCATAAGAAGCAGAGAGACAAACTGGAAAGGAAACATGACTATCAACTCTCAAAGCCCTTTCTAGCAATGTGCTCCTTCCAGCAAGGCTACACCTCCTGGACCTCCTCAAAAAGCACCCTCAACTGACCAAGTAGGCAAATACTTGGGCCTATGGGGGGACACCTCAGTCAAATCACCACACCCAGTAACTTGCATGAGACTGGACGTGACAACTATTTCTCTGACTTTATGACCTCCTCAGGGTCTACAGCTCTCTCTTGAGTCATGGCTCCTATCCCATCCCCCACCTTCAACTAAAACATGCAAATCTTAGAGCAAGCTTCCAACTTTTTACAACATGATCTATCAGAGACCCTTTGCCAGCTTGGAGGGAAACCATGATCTCTTTCTCCAGAACATGAAAATCGAGTGGGCATCCTGGGGATGTGTTCAGTTCTACTGGCTTAGCATTTGTTGGGCCCTGGAATCAAAACAGCACAAGTTCTAATCTCTGCTCTGCCATTTCTTAGCTGGTTGAACTTGGGAAAATTATATAACCCCATCTGATCCCAAGTTTTTCACCTGTGAAACAGATTTTTGCACCAGTAAAGTGGTATAAGAACATCTAAGGCCAGTATCAATGTCAAATACCCAATTGACTCATCTGTTAGGAATGCTCCATCTTTTGGAAAGCATGAGATGGGTCAAAGTCTTATTAACTTCCATGGACAGTGGTTGGTGCTTGGATATAAAATGCCACTGTGAATGTGAATCTTCCCCTGTTGACAGCACATGGAGATTCCTAATGTAGGAGCTTCATGGTGGCTCTGTCCCCTGCAGTACATAGTGTCTGTACTTTGGAAAAGCCACAGCTGCCTTGGAGGGCATAGAGGAGGCTAGCAGGTTACAAAATGAAGCAGGGCCATAAGCATTGAAGCAAGGAATGTAGAGAGTCAAGGGCTCATGCAGAAATTGCAGAATCAAAGACCATTGCAGAAGAGAGGTTGTGAAAAGGCAAAGCAAAGCTTCAGCCTTTTGGATAGGATCATGTTATCTGGCAGATGTCATAGGAGAGACCCAGATCATATCACCTCCAGAGGTGGCTCCCTCTACATGCCTGCCCCTCACAGCACAGGTAAAATAATGTATAGAGTGATATATGCCAAAACTTCCTAGCCTTGGAGGAAACATAATCTTATAAGAGTGTATATGATGGTCCCGCTATTACCATCTAAAAAGCTTTTTCATGCTAACAAACAGGATTGCATTTAAGGGGTGATTAAAATGGAATGGGGTGTGCGGCGCTTGTCTAAATGTAATCTAACTGCACTATTCATTTAGTGAGGAGTCTAATTACTAGCTCTATAATTATACTACTCAAGAAAATTGTTTTAGTGATGGTTTTATTAAACCAACTTGAGACAATTTTGGTGCCAACATGAGCAGAACAAATGGAATTTAATTTCAAAACAGGGGCAAAAGAAGGTTACCCAGGAGAGGAAAGCCTCACTGCTGGACTGCAGAGTTCAGGACTGGACTGGAAAGGAGGCTCACTGGAAAGGGGGCAGGCTCACATGGGAGAAGGGTGGGCAGCCATTCATCAAAACTTCCTGATGGGTTTTCGTGGGAAGAACGGACAGGGAAAGTTGCTAGGCAGGGAAAGACTGTAGACTGTCAGACTTTAGGAATTTCCCATGATTCCTTCGTGCTCAAAACTCCACTGCGAAGGTCCTCCCCAAATCCGCAGCAGGAGCACAAGCTGAGAGCCTCTTTGAATTGCTGATTCTCAGGTTCCTTAAGTTTAATTAGAATCTTCACCTTCGACTGTTTCCCAGGTGCGCACATGAGCATCACAGTTTGAGGAGGAAGTGTGTAGATGGCCAGCTTGTAGCTGCTAATTGAAGTTTTAATTATTTCCCATGCTGAAATGCAACATATGCCCAATAAAATGATTTTTTAAAAACCACGTGCATCGTAGTGTAAGGAAGAAAAATGTATCTTGTACTGTGACCATCCTGTGAGGATAACCTACTCACATTGTAGTGGTGACTCTTTTGAGTTATTGCTATGAAGCTTATATTTTAAGTTCAGCCCATAAATGCAATACTTTGCTTTTCATACAATGTTATACTTTCTATGTTTTAACAAAGCTTTATTGGCATTTCTTTGTATTTTACCATATGAATATATTACTACATGATTAAAAGCTTACGGCATTTTTGTTGTTATAATTATAAATAACCCTCTAACGAAAGGTTTTATATTTGAACATTTTCCCATTATTTCATAAGATTAAAATCCCAGAATATTACTGTGTTTGAAATTTTTCATGATGAACTCTTCTACTTATGATGTTCTTTGAACTAAGATCTATTTTTAAAGGGCACTTAAACTTAATTTCCTGGGTTTTTATTGGGAGGTGTGGGCATTATTTTGTTTTCTTTGTGTGTAGGGTGTGTGTGTGTGTGCGTGTGTGTGTGTGTGTGTGATGCATGTGCACATGTGGAGACCAGAGCTTAGTGTCCGATAGTGTCCTTAGTCATGCCCGACCTTATTTTTTGAGGCAGGGTCTCTCACTGAAGCTAGAGCTTGCCAATTCACTACCTGGCTGGACAGGAGCTCCAGATTCTCCTGCCTCTGCCTCCCCAGCACTGGGATTACAGGCATATACTGCCATACCAAGCTTTATTTTAAAATATATTTTATTTATTATTTTTGTTTTATGTGTTTGAGTGTATTGCCTGCATGTATGTGAGTGCACCCATGTCCTACAATGCCATGGAGGTCAGAAGAAGTCTTCGGATTCCCCTGAAACTGGAGTTAACGACAGTTTGTAGCCACCATGTGGGTGCTGGGAATTGAACCTGGGTCCTCTGCAAGAGCAGTCAGTGCTCTTAACTGCTGAGCATCTCTCCAGACCCACACAAGGCTTTTTAAGTGGATGCTGGCCATCTGAACTCAGGTCCTCAGGGCTTGAGCAGCAAGCACTTTACTGACTGAGCCATTTCCCCAGTCTCTAATTTGTTTACTTATTGGGGTTCCTAACGAAGTCTATTTCTCCAAGGAATGGCCAACAGTTTGGACTGTGAACCATTCTGTTTCATAATGCTTTGGGGCAACAACAGACAGTGCCATTGGTCTGCTTAGGGTTAAGTCCTGAACTGCCACTGACTTCACTTTCCAAATAACGTCTCACTTCTTCACAGGGTCATTCTATGACATCATTGGAATGAGCAAGGTGTGTGTGTACAGAATGAGGTGAAACTTGGAGCTAGACCTCGTTGGGTTAAGTTCTGTCTCTATCTCTAAGCTATGTGACATCGCATAAATTATTACTTCCCCTCTTTGGGAAATATTCATCTCATTTTAAAAATTGTGTTAATGATGTTTCTCTGCCTGAATTAACCATTATGTGGTATTGGAGATACCGAAGCCCCAAGCACAGAGTACGGGATCAGAAGGTGAGCCCAGAAATGCTGGGTGCAGATGTGCTCCATGTCCACTCTCACTAACTGTTGCATTGAGTCTGTCTACTGTTCTGCTGGATGAAATGACAACTTGGCTTTTATGAAAACCAAAACCACCTCTGAGAACCATGTCTTTAAAAGCTGGACTTCGTTTGGAGAAATTCAGCTTTGGTTCATTTGTCTTCCATTAAATGCAAAGAATCAGGAAAGAAATTTTAACTCCACTAATGTCATGTTTATTGATGACAAGCCTCCGGCTCAGAGACTGGTACCCAGCATGATCCCCAACGACACAGGGAGGCAGGTGAAAGGTAGCTAGGTTACAAAAATGATGCTCTTATTAAATTTCATCACACATGTGCACAGAGGCTGGAAGAAGCCATCATCACCCGCCAATGACAGGTATCTTGCAAATAAATTAGTTATGAGACGTACTGCGTCTGTTGTGGGAATTCCTGTACTCATTTCCTTCTCAATTTCCAGAACATCTTTAGACAAACATCAGCATCCTAGGAATGGAGTTGATGCAGGAAAGCCAGAGCCAGCTCACCAGCACCCTCCCTTTGGCATTCAGGACACATTTGTTTCATCTAGTGTGACATTCATTAAATGTGGGGAACAAGAAAACAAATGAAACAGACCTCTGTCAGCATCTCAGCTGAGCTACAGAGAGAGCTAGCTGCCAAGTGTGGAAGAGTTGATTAAATCTAAGCTGAAATGAAAGCGGTAAGCCTTTAATCACTTCCTGGGATGGTCCAAGCAAGGGGCTCAAGCAGGGAAAGGCTTGTGCTCCCTTTAGCATTCCTTCTTCTTAAGAAAGGGCCTGCCATGCTGGGGTCAGGTGGGTCAGAGCCAAATTGAGAGTTATCTCACTATTGTGGGAGTCCCAGCAAATGATATCCACAGCTTAATGAACCCCCCTCCTAAGAGGAGGGAAATGGGAGGGCGATTAGGGAAAGCACTGAGTATGGGTCAAAGTGTGAAAATTGTTTCCAGTCTCCACTCTGGTCTTCTCTAGAAGAAAACCATGCTGAGGCATCTGCAAAAATGTTGGTTGGAGATTCAAGATGGAAATCTGGGGATGAGGACACTGAGTCAGGACTGAAAGATGATGTGAGGGGATGGCCCATCAGAGGGGCCAGAGTGCTTGCCTACTACTAGTAACTCAAGTCTGCTGTGGGCAGCTCACCCATCCATCCTGAGGTTATAAAGACACACTTTGAAATCTTCAGCTGTGAGGCTAGAAAAAGCAGTTTGGATTTTGGCCTGAAATAGAAGCTCATTCTTCTTTACTGTGTGATTGGGATTAAGTTACTGAGTAACCTTCATGCCTTAATTTCCTTGTCCTGTATATTAGTTCTTCCCAGACTATTGCAATTACTAAATTAACACATGCAGAATGCTTTTATAAGGTTCATTAAAGGTATTAACATGTTTGGGTGATGAGTAGTGGTCATCCTTGTAGTATCACACTATTAATTGGTGCATTTTCTTTCTCCCATATGGCCTTCATTTGTCGTAATTTTGATGAATAAATGAAGGGATATTTTTTTGCTCATGTCCTTATAGTTTTGTTTTCTGTCTGTTGGACTTGTTCCTCCTCCTACAAAGTTCCTAAGTGCTAGTATTTTCCTAGCATCTGGAATCTTCCATATTTTGTAATCAATGCAATGAGCTGGCATCTCAGCAAGAGTAAAGGCAAAGCAAGCACGATCAAGAAAAGAGCGAGGAGAAACATGTCACCTACAGCAGGTGAAGAAACCACAGGTATTATTTCCAAAGCAATGCTGTTCTTGAACAAAGGGAGTATGGAGATCGCATTCAGGGATCTCATACACATTCACATAGGAAAGCACATTGAGGGTGGGCATAATCCCGAAAATGCTCAGTTTCCAAGGTACATTATTGAACATGCTTGGTGCAAGGTCCTAGTTAAGAGGAGAAGATGGACGACATATTGCTGTGCATTCTTAGCTCGAGGTCATGGAGAACATGTTCAAGAAGGGGTTATGTGGGTGGCCATGAACTTCTAGGCACATTTAACTTGCATCACAAAGATGGCAGACATGAATACATCTGGGCATGCTTGATTTTAAGGTTTTAGCAACCAAAGGAGAGAACCTTCTGAAGGTGTGTTAACATGGGAATTTGCCCCAGTGGCGGCTGCCTTACTTAGGGTTAATAGTCTGATCACCAGAGTCCATCCACTCTGGTTGCAAGAGCTCATTGACAGTCTATTATATACCCCACGCTCAAATGTGCTGGGTCCTTAGAGAAACCACAAACATTCATTGATTTACTGAAGGAGTCTGCAGTAATTCCTCTGAGTTTCTGTGCTTATCTGAAACCAAGCACAATAGCTTAGTTGTTATGTTTCCTAAGTGAGTGCTTGAATTCTTCCCTTTTCTTTCTCTAAAGAATACAACTAACATTTTGAAATCTATGTGGGAGACTAAGTCTGACATAAGCCCTTGGTCATGTTACCCCCTTTGGGGCTCTGAGGGAGCAAATGCTTTCAGATTCATTTGTTTTTGAATGCTGTGGTTTTTCCCTCTCAGGTCACTTTCTTTTACCTTTTTAAATGAAGCCTCATATTTCCTTACGTGATCATTGCCAGGGGCTTACAGTGAACTCACAGTAAGAAAAGGAAACTTCTGTTTATCATTCATCTGAGAACTTTCAGACAGCCTAGTTTTACTTCTGTCCTTTGGGTTCCACAGTGTTCGAGGTAGTGTTCCGGACGTGTAGAAGTTTGGGGTTCCCTTCTCCTCTGTGCACCTCAGCAGTGACTCTTGAGGTCCTGTGTTGTTGCCCAATTGTTCCTGGAGCGTTCATGTGGACCATTTGGTTTTGCACATGTGTATAGACAGGGCCAGCTGGGCAACTTGTAGGGCTTGGTGCAAAATGAGAAGGATCTGCATTCAAACAATCAATACGAATTTGAAGATGGCAACAGCACAGCGGTCCGGGAAGAACGAGCCCCGCTTGACGCTGGCTAAGCGGCACATCTGTGAATCTGGCCCTGACTGAATCTCTCCTCATTCCTGGATTTGACTGCACTAATCTAGAGGCTGAGAGCAGGATGCCCTTGAGTTTTCCAGTGACTTAGATGGTCAGTGCACTGAATGAGAAATGTGTTCTACCCCTAATTGCAATGGATGCTATCACTAGGCAACCGAGCAATACCCCCTTGTACCTTTCGTTTCTTGCATGTTTACTGCCTTGGAAGCAACACACATCTACGGGTCTGGGGAAAAAGTCATTCTGAGCGCCAGTACTTTGCTGATCTGATTTTAGTACTTCTTTCTTTATGCTCCCACATTCCAAGAGCTCACCTGGATGTGTTTTCTTCCATTTTGTCTTGTCTGGCAAGAAAACAAAGAGAATTATGAAATAAACAAGACATCTGAATGTTATTATTCAAGAAATACAAAACATACTTTTCCAGTATGATGCCAGAGGCTATAGAAATTATCAAAAATGTAGCAGACAGAATCTGTGGTTATGTGGATCTCTAAGAATCTTAAGGAGGAAACAAACTTTAAGTAGAGGAAACATGAGGTGAAATTGAATCAATTGTTTGGTTTTGTAGTATCGAATATAACAGCAAGGAAAATCCTAGTAGACAAAATTCATGTTGAGATGATGTGGAGATTGATGGAGGGTTGCAAGGAGCTGGGAAGTTTAAAAAGATTCATGGAACCACTAGCCAGAGAGACAGGCTTTGCTTCCTCTGGGCAAGGGCACACAGACCACTGGATAGTAGGCCACTTTGTGGAGAGCATGGTCCCTTGTTCCCAAGGATGTGTTACAGGAAATCATAGAAAGGTGGGTTCTTGCCAAAGCTGGGTATATAAGAGATTACATCATTGGTAATTTTGGAGTCCCCAGATATCCAATGTCAGTCATTTTGTGCTGACTCTTGGCCCTCTGGATGTCTAGCATTAACCATCTTGGCTCATGCTGGAAATCCATATCGGTGCCATGTTGTCGATGCATAAACAGGCCCTCATGGCCTTGATTCCCTTCAGATGACAAGACCATTGGGGAGTCATGAAACTGTTCACAAGAGAGAAAGGTTTTGCAGTGTGCCTTGAAGGAGAGATAAAAAGTAGGAAAAGAAGGAAGGGAGGATGTGGTCATGATTAACATTGAAAGTTGGTTTCAGCTTCAATAAAGTGTGGCACTATGTCCCTAGTTTTAAAGACTGGTCTCACCAGATGATCAGAATTCGAGACAGAACAAGTGGAGAATGGAAAGGAGAGGGGGCTTTAAAAGGTCCTGCTAAGGAGATCAAAATGAACATAGAGCCACCTAATAGTGGAGCTCCAAGTCTAGAACACAAAACTGTACACTGGGTTCATATTTTGTAGGGAACACTCATAGGTTATGGGTTAATGTGCTAACTGCCATGTGTTAGAAGGGTAGACCTAGTACTGGTTTAGGGGAAAGAGCTAGCTGAATCAGAGGAGACAATAGGCTGAAATTTGCCTATGAGAGGAGACTACTCTTAGAATAGGTTAGATCAAGACAGCACATTGACCCATATGTGACATAGCTCAACACAGAGAAGTTTATCACCACCTCTTTAACTCTCTTGGGAAACTCTAGGTCATCCGGGTGAGGAGGAAGTGGGTTGGGCTCTGTTAATTATGTAGGGACTCAGGCTGATGGTAACTAATTTTCTTTTGCTATTTTAGATATGGAAGAATAGCAATGCAATTTTAAAGTGAACTTTGGACTCTTCAAACTAGTCTTTGTTAGTGGGCCTATATACAAGACAACTCTTTCAAAGCCAGACTAGGAAATGTTTGTGGCTGCTTTTGATGTATGTGACTACTTTTGGTTTCTCAGCTACAAGGCAAAAACTGGAAAACTAGTTTTCTTTGAGTAGACAGTTTATTTTGTTGCTGTAGTTTGGAAATAAACTGTCCAGTCAATTCTCTTTTAATGGTTGGGGAAAGTGGGGCCTGGGGAACTAAAACCTTGTCCTCAGTCACCTGCTGGTTCCCAATGCCCCTTCATATCTTTATCCTTCTGCTTCTGAAAACACTTGCCCAAGTGATTTGTTATAAAATTAATCTGAATTACAAGAAGATAATTTTGTGGTAACAACTTAAATCAAGAATACTTATCATTTTCAAAAATGAAGCTTTATTGGTATTTTTAAAACAATACCAACAGGCCAGAGGAGGTTTTCGATGGTGTTTCATTCATGGTGTGAGGGGACTGTTGCTAGCTCCTCAAAAGGCATCATACACCATGTAACTAGAGCTCTCCAGGCTTTCGCTAACTATGGTGTCCATGGAAAATGTGTTGGTCAAGTGTGCCACTTAAATAAGACACACTTCCCACTGTGGATCAACTGTTGGAAGGCTCAGATTGCCTCCTGTACCATCTGGCTGCGGAGTCACTCTCTATGGTTACCTCTCCTATCCGAGGCACCCCAGTTCAGGAGCTCAGACAGCCCACCACCCACTTCACCAGCATGTCAGGACAGATGTGTGTGTTTAGGCCACTATGATAGGATAAGGAGTCCCCAGGTGTAGCTATAACTCCCAGGGTATGTGTTCTTTCATTATTTCACAGAAGCAAATGCTCAGTTAGTTGAAACTGGGAAAATAATCCAATCAAAGCCATAGCCTGAGCGGCCTTACTGCTGGGCGGTGACTACTGGTGCATGCTCTCAGTCAACTCTCTTCCTAGAGAGGCGTGATTATTCGAAATAGGATTTACAAAGCATAGAAACTCCACTCTAACTAGGTCAACTCCTCATGGATAGCACAGGATTATGTTGCCATGCTCCTCCCTGGCTTTAGACTTGGCTCAATTTAAAAATGCACAAGGGATGTGAAATGAATTTGTCATCACTGAGCTGCAGATTCATAAGGGCAGCCAAGCTGCAGGGGTGGCTTGACCTGCCACCTGCAGGCAGAGGAACAAAGGACAAAAATGTAAATATACATGGAACTGATTCCTGGAAAATCTGCTCATGTGGAGATAAAAGTGGCATAGCGGGACCTAGTTGGCAAATGAGCTCCATTGTGATCAGTACTGAACTTAATGTGCTCCCTAAGAGTCACTGGGCAGAGGGGCGTCTGTGGCAAAGAATCAGAAGTATTTATGACACTTGGTTGTATTTTGCTAGTGTACTTTGATTTTACTAGTACCATCACTGTTTTTCAGGACCAATTAGATTCTTGTGGTGTGTGTGCGTGCGTGTGTGTGTGTGTGTGTGTGTGTGTGTGTGTGCTATGCATGTGTACATGTCGGTCAAGTATGTGTGCCTGTGTGGAGGGTGACAGATGATGTAGCACATCTTCCTCTATCACTCTACACCTTATTTTTTATTGAATTTGTGCCATTTTCATACAATATAATTTGATGGTATTTAGATTCCCTCCCCTATCCATACCTCCACTTATTGGCCCCCACCCAATTTAATGCCTATTATAGACATATATTATATATTATACATATATTACATATATATTAAAGTCTATAGAGACTAATTTGTATCCCCAAATGTCCTTCAGTGTTGGTCCATCCATTGGAGCCTGACTAAACTACCCAGGGTCCCATGAAAGAGTGTGCCTCTGCCTCTCCCGGCAGGAGGAATTCCCCACAGTTTCCTTAGGTGGGGTTGGAGAAGTGGAGCTACCTACTTCCTCATGTCTATGCTGGGATTGTTTTCTGGTTTGAGCTTTCATGGGCCTTGTGCATGCTGTCACTGTTGCTGTGAGTTCATAAGAGTAACTGACCAGCTGTCTGGAAAACTGTTTCTTTGTGGTCATCCACCCCCTCTGGCTTGTACACTCTTTCTTCTTACAGTCTTACAGACTCTCTTCCACAATGATCCTTGAGCTTTGGGAGGCAGAAGTTTGATATAGGTGTCCTGTTCAGGAATAACCACTCTGCAGCCTCTTGTTCTCTGCATATTGGCCCATTGTGGTTTTCCGTGTTAATTACCATCTATTGGATAAGGAAAATTCTCTGGTGAGAGTTGAGAGATGCCTTAATCTATGGGTGTAACAGTAAGTCACTAAGAATCAGTTCAATACAATAACTATTTAGTAGAAATCAAGTACTAGGCTCTTCCCTATGTGCTGTGACCTGTCTATACTCAGGTTCCTAAGCCTGATATCAATGTCAAGTATGGACTCCACCCTAGGAAGTGGACCTTAAATCCAAATCCAACTAAGGAGCGGTTGGTTATTCTCATAACATTTGTGCTACTATTGTATCAGTGGATATATCTTGCCAGGCCAGTTGTTATTGAGGTTCACAGGACTTACACTGGATAAGGTTGATGATTACTTTTTCCTTCTGGTGGCATGCATAGAACCTTCCAGCACTATGAAAGCTAGCCAATAATGATGAGACTCTGAAGTCAGCACCAGTATCATTTTTTTTCCTTGTTTGTTCTATCGCTCCTGTATTTAATTGTTTCAGCAATATGATCTTACCATCCAGTTCTGTCCACCTTATATTTTGAGACAGGGTCTCTCACTGAACTTGGTACTCACCAGCTGGGTGGGCCAGCTGACCAGTGAGATCTGGGTCCTCTTATCTTCACCCCCAACCACATACCACCACTGAAGCTGGGGTTACAGGGGTGTGGTCATGCTGGGCCTTCACATGGGTGCTGGGGACCCAAATTCAGCTCCTTATGTTTGCACAGCAAGCATTTTACTCATGAGCCATCTCTCATCCCTAGGACAAGTTAAGTTCTTAAGCGAACCCACTGTGCTCTTTTGCAGCTTTGATGTTTATTCCCACCAAAGTCAGGAAGCAAAATCTGTACATCTTTGTACTTTGTACATGTAGAGATCTGTACATCTCTATATTACTCATATGTCTTTCTACACCACTAAGTGATGAGCTCCTCAGAGGCAGCAAGGGAGAAATTTTATCTCCCTCTGTAAAGTATCTATCTGCCCCTAGAGGACTCAAATGATAGGAAATGATCCAAAGGACTGTCTTCAGAAAAGAACAGTTGGGGTGGTCACAACCACCTCCTTGATGTGCCCACAGCCTGGCCCCTCACCCTGAGTTTGGTGCTCCAGGGGCACAAGGCAGTAGTTGGCCAGGCCAAGGGCATGTCTCTGCCCACAAGGGCAGCCAGGCCCCAGTGTTTTTCTTACTCAAGGTCAAGGATCCAGTTGGTCCTCTTGGTGTCTGCAGCCCCCTCCATGTCAAGGAGAAATAAGTGATGAGACATCATACAGGAGTCATGTTTTAAGCCCCAAGAGCCTTTACCACCACCAGGGTTTCTGTGGTTCTCCAAGTCACACCACCGCCATCTTGGCTTGCCAGGTATTTTCTTTCTTAGTTGCCAGGTCCTGGGTTCAGAATTCTGAGATCAGTGTAGAAGAATCCATGGTCAGAAAAATATTCATCTTGTGTGATGAGGTGCCTCACACGATCCAGCATACGCACTCATGCAGGCCAGTGAGGCCGACTGTCCATGGCACACCTCATTCTTTGTTATCTCACCAAAATTCTGAACAAAAAAAATGAAAGATGGAGTATTTTTAATCAATCTGTTACTTCGCTTCTTTCAATGTAAAATGGAATATTGATTTATTTTTAAATATTTTATTATTTTTATATGTATGAGTGTATTGCCTGCATGTGTGTGAGCACACTCGTATTGTGCAGTGCCTTCAGAGATCAGAGAGAGTGTCGGATCCCTTGGAACTGGAGTTATGGACAGTTGTTAGCTGTTGTGTGGGTGCTGGGATTTGAACCCAGGTCCTCTGCAAGAGTAGCCAATGCTCTTAACTGCTGAGCCATCTCTCCAGCTCCTGGAATATCTATTTTTATAAATGAGATTAAACACATCCACAAATACAAGAACACTCTATCAGCAATAATTTCAAGACAGTTGTTTTCTTATCTTTACTATTATTTAAATTGTTAATCTATCCAATTTATTTCAGGTTAATTAATTTTGACCAAATTGCTTTTGAGATGATTATTTCTAATCAAATGATTATGAATGGAATTGTGTACTAATGACATTGGCTCTAAAATCATGAATTTTTGCAGTCTACACTTGCTCATTTGGTAATGACTTCCTTTCCTAGTTCTAGTTAACTTCTTTTCGATCACTATGACCTCACCTTTGTAAGCTGACATCTGCTTGATGTGTTATTAAGCACCTAACTCTACTTGACCAAGAAGATTCTTCCATACCACTTCACTGACAAAAAATAACAAGCAAAAACAGACCAAACCAAAACAGTGGTTCCTCAATGTTGTATCTTTAGCAAGTCCAGAACTGTGGAGACCTCTCTTAGCACAGAGCACTTTAGACTATTTTGCAAACCCTTGACTATCCCTATTTTGCAAATTTTGACTACCTCTGATTTGTACCTGGTGTTTTAAGTTAATAACCAATCTTTGATGTTGCATAAGATGGCATAAAATTGGTGTTTTGTTCATTTTTCCATTGATTCAACTGGTTATTAAGCATTTAGTAGGCTTATTATATAGGTGCTAGACAAATAAGTGTGGGATGAGTCTGGAGAAATAGTTCAATGGGTAAAGAAAGTGCTTGCCAAGCAAGCATGAGGATCTGAGTTTGGATCTCGCCACCCATCTGGAAGCTGGGTGTGGTGGTACATGTTTGTAGCCTCTGTGCTATCAAGTAGGTGGGAAAGTCAGAGTGGAAATAGGAGGCCCTCTGGGGCTCACTAACCATCTAGTCTAGCTGAATTGGTCTCTACTCTCCTCATGTGTACGTATGCATGGTCATGTATATACAGCACACACAAACAAAAGAACAACCTTGCAAATTGTCTTTCCTGTCCTCAAGTTCTCCATTGTCTAGTGAGGGAGCCACCCTTGTATCTGAAGCCATGAGCTTCCCATCATAACTTCCAGATGACTTTCCAATGAGCTTTCTTCATTGTTGGTGACAGTCTTATGGGATTTTGAATTGGATTGCACTGAACTTGTAGATTGGTTTGGGACAGGTCTGGTAACTTCACAATATTGAGCTTGCCTTTCTGTGACGAATTTGCTTATTTTAATATGATGACATCATTCTTCATCACAGTATTCTCTTTATTTCCTTCACAGCACTTCCTACAACTTTACACGATAGCATTATGAAATTATTTGCTTGTTGCTGTCCATGTCTCCATTTAGAATAAATTCAGGGTTCTTGAGGCCTGGAAGAGTTGCATAGAGCAGAGCTGGTGCTCAGTAGCATTAGCTGAGTGATTGGAAAACATGATTTTGGATATTTTGAAAAGTCCCATGGATTTCCGCTTTCCCTTTTTTCCTGTTTACTCATACTTTTGTTTTGATCCTTATCCCCTGATTACCTACCTCATTGCTTCACTACCCTCAGAGAGCTAAGGAAACCAGACTGTTAAGCCGAGTGTGCACATCTAGTTACCTTTTCACTTGCCCTCACACCCACTACTAAGGTTCATCTCCCCCCATCACTCCTGGGTTCCTACCTAGGTATATTTACTTTTCTTGGGGGTCCAGCAGTTTTGGTCTGTAGTTGCAGAGGCTGATTCAGAACTTGGTTGACCAGAGAGCAGAGAGCTCAGGCCAACACCACAAATGGCTATAACATTCAAGGCCCATCCCCATTAATCTACCTTTCTTAGCTAGGCCTTATATTTCAAAGTTTCCACAACCTTCCCAAACATCATCATCTGGGGACCGAGTGTTCAAACACATGAGCCTGTGGAGGGCATTTCAAACCCAAACTATAGCCCTCAACATTCTCTGATGCAGGTATACTCACCTCCCACTTCTCTGCAGCATCTATTCAGGCTCCTGAAGGATGTTTTTCTTCTATCTCTACCTGAAACACTGTGTCCCATGGTGAAATTCTGCCTCTATTCCTTCCTTTCTGTAATCCCTGTGAATTAGAATCCCTTTGTTTTTCACCAAAATTCTGATGACTTGAAAATCTATTTTTTGAGTTTAATCTCTCTCACTCTCTCTCATTCTCTCTCTCATTTTTGGACACATATATTAGATGTGATTCTTTAATGGACACAGAAATCCCAAGGAAATGTTGAACACCCATCAATACAAGTCAGGCTAAATTCTGTTTTCCAGGCATGTGTCTCCGTGCTCCTGCTGCTTCCCCACTGGTCTCCGCCCTTGAGGATGACTTTTGTTTCCACCCAGTTCACAGTGTCAGACCAGCAGCTGCTTAACTCTGTCCATTTCTCATTATCCAGTCTCATCCTGATTCCTCAGTTTCTTCCAATGCACACCGCTTGCCTTCCCCATCCATGTGACTTATAATCGCTCATCTTGATAACCTCCAGAACCTTCTAATTGTTTTCCTTTTCATCTAAAGCAGTCACGCTAATCTTCAAATTTCACCATGTCACTCCTTTAATTTAATCCTGGTTTCCAAAGACCCAGAGACACATTTGTCAAGTGTACTCTCTGCTAGCCCTAATATGTTAATGTTCCACTTAATTCAACTTCAAATGCAATTTTTTTTAGAGCTGTATCACTTTGATCATGAGCTGAAGCCTTGCTAGAGATAGACAATGACTTCCAGTTAGGCTGTGTGTAATACCCTGCAGACATCTGGCCGGCTGCCTGTTTGCAAATCGCTTTGTTCATATTGTTCGCATTTGTAGCACTGGATCAATTTCAATTAAGAGTTTAATAATGAACTAACTAATGATTTAAACAAGTTTATAAGATTAACATGAAACCAATGATTTAAAGGGAATCTACATGCATAAATCCTGTTGAATTATTAATCTATGCTGTTTGCTGTGAAGTATGATAAAGTAACATTGGAGGACCAGTGAGATGGCTGAGCAGGTGAAGTTCTTGTTCCGAAGCCTGGCAACCTGATTCTCTCTTTGGAGCCTGCAAGGTGGAAGTAAAAGACTAACTCCCATAAATTGTCCTGTGACCTCCATGTGCACATCATAGCATGTGCACCTGCGCACTCACACTGATACATCATGCACACAAATCTGCACAAAATAAATAAATGTTAAAATAGCATTGGAGAAGAGAGCTTCGTGAACTGGATAGCGGTTAGAGGGCCTAGGTTCAAGTACTGTCTCTACTTGGTCTCTGACTAGAACACTCAACTCATTTCTCAACTTCTTGAGTCATTTACCCAGGTGTCAACTGAAAGCAATAGAGCTTACCAAGACCTACATACTAATGTCTGGATAAGGTCAGTAAATCTATGTCTGAGTTCTTGAGGATTAGCTAGCCTTCATCAACTTTCATCAAAAGCTTATTATGTCCATCAAAAAGTCATTTCTAGAGCCAGACCCAGTGATGCATTCCTGTAATTTCAGCACCTAAGAGGCTGAGGCAGGAGGATGGCCAGCTGGACACCACCCTGGGCTACATGGTGAGTTCAAGACCATCTTGGGCTACCAAATGAGACTTTGTCTTGAAACAAAAAAAATAAATAAAAAGTCAATTTTGTGTTATTTGAGGATGTATTAATATATCATTTCCCCAAATCTAATTTTCTCTCCTAAGTCTGACTTCTTGGGTTATTGTAAAATTAGCTAATGTTTTTGACACTCGCTAGTGACAGAGTAGTAAAGGCAGAAGCGTCACCTGACTGCAAAATCTATAAGCCTCAAAAGACAAAAGTCTGCAGGTAGATAATTGATTATTGGTGCTGTAAAGTGGCAACAACCCTTTAAAAGTTTACATGAAAGCAGAAATATATCTGTGATGCAGAAGAAACTTCAAGTTTCTAGAAACATGAGCTATTGTTCCAAATCTTGACAATGGCTTGCTCTCTGGAAGAGAATGAAATTTGTCATCAACCAAGATGAACACTGTATTTCCACGATTCCATTTGCCTCATGGGCTGACTAAACCAAGAGCAAGTCGATCATAAGAGTAGGCTTCCCTCCGCTGCTAGAAGTCAGGCCTCATGTCTGCAAAGAGAATGCTCATTATAACAAAGAAGATCGTAAATGTGACCATTTGGTTAGAACCTCTCTTCTGATTTGAAGAAAAACAAAAGTTCAACTAAATCAAGTTGGGTTCTCCTTTCCTCTGTGCTGATTTCAATATTCGATGATAATATCACTAACTCCCTTGGTACAGATCAATGGCTTTCCAGGCAGCTTTATTCATTCTCTCTCTCTCTCTCTCTCTCTCTCTCTCTCTCTCTCTCTGGGCAGGTATATAGAATTCTCCTGGAACCGTGCTGTTGAAAAAAGGTCTTGCTGTCTCTCTATTGAAACTGCATATCCTACATGAAGCAGGGAAGTAAAACAGGCCCTAATTGGAACAGGATTTTTTATTTTCCTACTGACCTAGAACAGCACATACAAGTGTAAGCAGATGTTATCAATAGAATCCCACCTGTTGTTTGCAGCACAGATAGGACACTTATTTTTTTTAAGTATTTTATTTATGATTTTTTATTTTATCTATATGAATGTATTATTTGCGTGTATGTAAGTGTAAGTGTACACTTGTCATGCAGTGCCCCCGGAGGACAGAAAAGGGCATTGAATTCCCCTGGAATTGGAGCTGTGTGGATGCTGAGAATCAAACCAAGTTCCTCTACAAGAGCAGCCAGTGCTCTTAACCATTGAGCCATAGCTCCAGCCCCCAGATAGGACAATTCTTGTTGCTTCCAATGAATATTTCTTGCATGCAATGCTTTTGATATTCACAACACACACACACACACACACACACACACACACACACATTGTTCTGGATGAAGGGCCAGGGAAGATCCTGAAGGATTAAAGCTATGTGTTTAGGTTACAAGAGGAGCCCAAGGCTTAGTAAGCTTGTTTTACATTATAACCAAGCTAAGACAGTGCTAAATGATCTCAAAACAACAGATTGACTTTTTTATTACAAGGTTAGGCAAAAGTCATCTGTCCAGAATTCATTCCCATATCAGAGCCCAAAGAGAAATACTGCGCAATTGTTTTGGAACTGGGTTTGGGTTGCATGTTAAATAGATATATTTTTTTCATTAATGGAAAGTAAGTTGGTAACTGTCTAGCCAATCACACTTACTTACTTACTTACTGAGACAGGACCTTGCTTTGTAGCCTAGCCTATCCATGAGCTCACAATCCCCCTGTCTCTCTCTGATGCTGAGATTAATAGGCTTGCACCACCACGCCTTGCTTATACACTTTAACATTGATACACATTTTTCAGTACTTGAAGGGATCAGTGTGAAAACCCTAACAAGAATACCTGAGTTATTATCCAAGACTGAAGGTAATAAACTCACCCAGACTCGTAACAGTTAAGACAAATTTCTCATGCTAATTAAAGACAAACCTTCCATCACTGTGTTCACGGAAACACTGTTTTAGCGGTAGCTACCGATGCACGAGAACGTTGAAACTGACTGAATGATGTCTTCCTCACCTTCCTTCCACGTTTCGCACAGAAGAAAACAAGAGCAGAGGCTATACTTCTAGAAAACAATAAATGACTGAGGTAAAAAGGATGGCAGAGATCGCCTTGATTATCTATGCAATTCACAAGAAAATAAGACATGTAGAGTATGATTCAGGCCCTTAACTCACTGTCATGCACCGTAAGCCTCGGACTCCCAAGTTCACCATTACTTACCAGGAATCATCAAATTCTAGGAAGGCAATAGAGACAAAGGATCAACAGCATCACCTGTCAGCCTCCTCTTGGCCCGAACTCCGCTGCCGGGAGACCACTGCACCAGTCCCCATCAAGGAAGGTCGGGCGGAGGAGAGAGACCAATGGGGGCGAGAGGGGCCTAGGGGCGCACGACGGGAGAAAACACCCGGGAGACTGTGTCAGCAGACAGGTTTATTATGGCAGAAGCAGAGATTTGTATAGGAAAGTTTCCGGGCAAGGAGGTGGGGTTGGGTTTCTGGTGGGCAGGAAGGTAGGGGGAGGGAGGGGGCTTCTAAGGCTGTGTAGCCTTTGTCCTGTAGTCCGGTCACATGATCTACAAGAGACCAGGTTGGGGTTAAGGGATTAGAGACCTAATAGTTTTGCCTGGGGGCTGTTGGGTAAGAGACAGTGTGTTTAGAATGGAGTGGGCCTGGCTCCTGCCATCCTCACTGGGAAGTCTCCAGCAGGCAGCTGTGGTCTACATTCCAGGCACACCTGACTTATCCCAACAATCAATGAGGTAAAAGTCAGTGCTTGAGGGAACCAAAGAGTTATTCAAAGTTTTAAAAATGTTTTATTTTTGTGTGTGTACATATACTGAATGAGAGAGACATATAGTGAATGAGAGAGAGCAAGTGTGTGTGTGTGTGTGTGTGTATGTGTGTGTGTGTGTGTGCGTGTGTGTGCACCTGTGGAGGTGAGAAGTTGATGTCAGGTGTCTTGCATTATTGAGCTCCATCTCTTGAGACAGGACCTCTCAATGTTTTGGTGGTAGATATGTTTTTGAAGTATGAACCACAGACCAGCAGATATTCACAAGGTAAAAAAATATTTTCTTGGAAATATTAAGCCATTATTAGGCATTTCATTGTTCTGACATTTGCACTATTGGTGCCAAAGCAGGGGTGTAAAACTGAAGGCCCCAGTGTCAGTCTAAGAAGCACCATCAACCCTTTGGTAGTCATTTGATTCTCTACCACCACATGCTCAAGGAAGTAATTAAATGCATAAATAAAAGTAAACACGTGGTGCTGTCACTAGAGAATGTTTTAAAGATTGGTAAAATGATTGATTTTTATTACATCTTGACCCTTGACTACATAGCTTCTTAATAGTCTGTCTGACAACAAAAAAGGAAGTAAATTTTACTAATTTTACTACATATCTTAGAATTACTTCACAAAAATCCATTTGTGTGATTATGTGAGTTGCAAACTGAACTAGCCACTATTTTCAGGGAATAACCCTTTTGTTTGAAAGAACAATCAAACTGCCTTTGTATAGAATTGGACATACAGCAGATTTGCTTTTTAAAATAAATGAAGGAGGCAGGTCATGTCAAAGAAAGCACCAGATAGTATTTGAGACCAATTATAATTTGAATTTTCAGGTGAAGTTAGAATTTTGGAAATATTTTCTCCTCATAAGTTTCTTGACTTCCAAACACTGGGACACTTTTCTGTTGCCTTCAGTGGTAATATTAAAGAATGTTATTTGCTTTGATACTTTGTGATTAAATGTCTAAGCATTTGAAAAATTAAATATGGGACCTTACAAAATTATGCATGAATAAAAGGCACAAGACCCATCAGGGGACACTGATGGAACAGAGAATGCAACGTTCAAAGGAAGACATGGTTTCAGATTCCATAGAGAGCAAATGGTCAAGAATGGTAAGTTGATTATTTTTCGTATTTCTTTTAAAATTTTGTTCTGTTTTATAAAGTTAGCAAAGTAATGAGTTTCATTATAAGTACATATTTATAATATATTGTAAATATGTATTTGTACATACGTGTCATTTTCTTTTGCTTGTATCCATCTGCCTCCCTCCATCATTATCTCCATCTTCCCAGTTTCGTCGTTTGCAACAGCAACAGCAATATCCACAATTAACTGAAAAAAGATATTAAAGAACTTTTCTAAATACCTGTCACTTGCCATCTACTGCAAAAAGTTTTTCTGATGAAGGTTGACAGATGCATTAATCTATGGGTGTAACAAGTCATTATGAAGCAACTTAATGCTATGTTCATTTAGTTGAATAGTAATAGTAGGTTCTCTCTAGGACCTGTGACCTGTCTAGAGACAGGTTCTTGATCCTGATGATGGTTCATATTGTAAAGTAGACTTTAAGCCAACAAAAAGTTGCTGGTTGCTTTTATAACATTTGCGCCGTTATTAAACCAGTGGGCATATCTTGCCAGGCCTGTCATTATTGTAGCTCACAGGGTTCACAGCTGGATAAGATGAGTGCTTACTTTTCTCCTTCAGTAGTGTTCTTAGAACCTTCCAGCACTATGAAAACTAGACAGTAGGGATAAAGCTTTGAGGTCAGTGCCAGCTTGATTTTTCCAGGTTCTATGACTCATGTATGCGATATCTTCAGTAGCAGGGTCGTACCACTAAGTTCTGGAGGGTAATCAACAGCAATGACAGTACCCTGTAATGATTGGGGGTTTGGTTAACAACTCCAAAAGAGATAATCCATTCCTGGCACTGGAATTTTTATCTGTTAGCCTGTGGTGCTCAGTAGGGGAAATGTCATTCTATTGTAGGGTGACTCAATTTAAACTCCTTTTATATTTTTTTAAAAGTATTTGTTGGGCTGGGCATGGTGGCACAGGCCTTTAATCCCAGCACTTTGGAGGCAGAGGCAGGCAGATCTTTGTTAGTTCGAGGTCTACGTAGTGAGTTCCAGGACAGCTGGAGCTACAGGCAGACCCTGTCTCAAAAAGACAGATAAAAAAATATTTTTTATTCTTATTTTATGTTGTTACACCAAATTTTCCCCTGAGAGACCTGCACATGTGTGCTCTATGGAATCCCAGGGCCTCGCCATCCAGTAAACCATCACAATGTTCCTCTTAAGTTACAGCTTGGGGAATAAGAATATTTATTTGGGCTTGCCAACAAAGTTTAGAGGGTAACTTAACACAGACATGATCTCTCGTGGGCTCTGTCTCTCCCATATTTGAGATCCACACCATCAGCACAAGTCTCCTATCACAGTCCCCACACTCCATTCCAAAATGATGACTACCCCTCTCCTTTTTCCCAGTGTGCTCAGTGTTTCTCAGCATCCATCTCTAGGAGGTTCAGTTCTAGTTTTCTCAGAGGACGTGGCCACCCAACATATGTGTATGAGTATATTGCCTGCATGTACGTAAGTGCACCCATGTCATGCAATGCTGGCAGAGGTCAGAAGAAGGTGTCGGATCCCCTGGAATTAGAGGTACTTGTTAGCTGTCAATTGGGTGCTGAGAACTGAATCAGGGTCTTCTACAAGAGCAGCCAGTGCTCTTAACCACTGAGCCATCTCTCTGGCCCCTCTTTCTATACATGTATGGGTATATATTTCAGGAAGCTTCCACAGAAGTAGGTTTCCACATGACTTTTTCAACAGGTCTTTAGGGTTAGTCCCCCTCTCCCTACATCCCCTTTTTACAGATCTGTTCTTAATTCATTTTATTTTTCTACCTAACCTTAAGCCCCTCCTAACATATTTTCAGCTGTTTTTGTATTCTG
Organism: Nannospalax galili; assembly: GCF_000622305.1. Classification (NCBI taxonomy): domain Eukaryota; kingdom Metazoa; phylum Chordata; class Mammalia; order Rodentia; family Spalacidae; genus Nannospalax; species Nannospalax galili. The sequence continues at coordinate 2,537,904 of NW_008360319.1, read as the reverse complement.
TTTATCTCTTCTAAATAGAATCTTTACTTTATAATAAAGAGATTCTGTCAATTTTGCTTACCATTCTAACCTGGGGGTCTAAAATATTATAGTAGTAGGTAATACATAAATATCTGTTAAACAAATGAGTTAAGGGAATGATTAATAACTTCTTTCCTTAAAAGTCTTCTTATAAAGCCAACCATGATGATGGATACATATAATCAGAGCACCAAGGCACAGCAGGAGGGTCCTGAGGTCTGGAAGACCCTATCTGAAACAAACAAACACACAAACACCCCAAGCCAGACAACAGCAAAAGTCTTCCTACAGTCAGCACATCCCATTTTTTATGGTGCACATCTCTAGGATTTTCTTTCCAGTATTTCTATGAACTTGAACGGATTCATAGTTGTTAGTGAAAACCATGGTTAACTTTGCCTGCTTGTTTATATCTCATCAGAGAGCTCCATACATATTTTAATGATTTTTTTCCTGGAACGGACTCAGTAGCATTCAGAATACCACCTGACTCTTGTATCCAAACAGTTGATAATGGCAGTGATTCTGTTTCTTGTCAGTAAGGTCGTTGAGCAGCACTTCGGGCATTGCAAACACCTTGGTCTTGAATTACAACCACTAAGCTTCCAACTCAGGCTATGTTGTTTTAATGATAGAGAGAGTCTGTACTTCTTTACCTGATAATACCATCAATTCATAAACACAAGATTGTAGCATAAGCACAATTCATCCAAAAAATGTTGGAAGCATTGTTAATTAACTGTAAGTTCACTGTGAGCCCAGAGTGGCAAAATAGACTCTTGTGCTGCAATCATTAAGATAGTGTTTGACAAAAATAAATAGTGATTTTGCACATAATTTGCAGTAATAAAGCCAAATTCCCAAATGAGGTGACAGAAATAAAAACATCATAGAAAGGAGCAATGACTGCAAGTAAGGAATGCTTTGTCTAAGAGAATGAAGGCAGCAGTCAGCCATGAAACGGGTCTTCTTATACTTTAAAGACTTACTCCTTATGACTCTGGGAGTTACCTAATTACCCTGGTATAGTGGATGTGTTTTAGTATTAATATAGGTGATTAAAAATTTTAACTATTCAGAGCTAGGCTACAATATTTGTGAGCATGCATTTCTCTTAAGCAGTTAAGAAAATTATTGGCTAGCTGCAGAAAAGGGCCTTCAGATGGGGACTTGACACTGGCTCTTTGGGGAGGGTAAGTGGTACTTAGTTGCATTTAAAATTTTTAATTTGGGGCCTGGAGACATAGCTCAGTCAATAAAATGCCTACCTCACAAGCGTGAGGATCAGAATTTAATTCCTAGCGTCCACATAAAAAGCTGAGAGTAGTGATGTGTGCCTGTAATACTGGTGCTGGAGATGTGGAGACAGGTAGACCCCTGGGGCTTGCTGACCAGCCAGGCTAGGCTACTAGGTGAGCTCCAGGCCCCAGTGAGAATACCAGTCTTAAAAACCAAGATGTACGGCTCCTAAGGGAACACCTGATGGTGACCTCTGGCCTCCACATGCATATGCATAAATGTGCACATGTACCTGAACCTAATAAAATAATATCTAAAAATCAACTATTCCATAGTGATGGCGTATTTTTGTATTTTACATGCTAATTTGTATGACAGATTAATTTATATAATTTAGATATTATAACTTTATTTCAGTTGCTTATGTATGAAAAACCTTTGCCCACAAACATTCATCAAACTATTTAAAAGGAAAGAATAAATTGCACAATGCAATGGGTGGCATAACATTAGCTCTTATCCTCACTTAAAGTCAGTAATTTTCCTTATTTTACATGAAGTGAATACTTCATTAGATATTTTGTTGATCCAGCAAAAGGGAAGACTTAAAATCCTGTAAGATAAATTAACCTCCCAGAGCCTGTTGTCATTAACAAGTCCTCCAGAGTCAGGTGAAATGTCTGGTTGGCTAATTAAGATGCATCTGAGTTCCTAAAAACTTGTTAAAACTTCCTTAATGTATCTTACACACACACACACACACACACACACACACACACACACACACACACACACAGGCCTGTGGATTAATAATGACAATGAGCTCATCAAATTTAAACTAAGGGAATCCATGCTCGTAGTCATAATGTCACTAACTGACCAAATAACCCTTTTATGAAAGATTTTTAAGATTGTTATTTTATTTATTATTTTTTTGTACATTGTATGCACATGTGTATGGGGGTACCCATGGAGGCCAGAAGAGGGTGCTGGATCCTGGAGCTGGAGTTACAGGTAGTTATGAGCCAACATGAGTGGTAGAGCCTATAAACACCTTAACAATGAGTTTTTGGCCAGATCTGTATTATCAGGCACATTTCCTCTTGTGGAGTGAGCTTTAAATCCAATCAGAGAGCGGATGATTATCCCCATAGCACCATGCCACTATTGCATCCATGGGAAAGCATCCACACAGCAAAGGAAACTGTGAAGTGAATCGATTGGCATCCTACAGAAAGTGTGTGAGGTAGGGGCAGGGAGAATCTCTGCCAACTATTCACCCTACAGAGGACTAGTGTCTAGAATATACAAAGAACTCAAAAAGTAAACATTAAGAAAATGAACAACCCAATTAAAAAAAAGGGTATTCCTTGACTGTCTCCCAGGACTTAAAGGTAGGACATTATTGCTGAAGACAGGACATACTTTGGATACAAGACTTGGAGAAATCGAGCTGGATCTGATCTGGAAGTCTCCTCCCTGAAGACTGGCTCTCATAGTATCAGAGGATACTATGCAAACTGCCAAGGGAGAAAACTAAGCAATGATCCTATCCAGCTGCAAAGTTTCTGAACTACAAAAATGACTGGCCCAGCAAGTAATCTCTATTGGTGCAGTAGTGGTGCTTTTGACTTGGGGTAACCAATTACTGTCTACTTAGACTTAAGGCCAGCCTAATGGGAGGAAACTCATGGGTAGTGGGAACATAAATAAAAACACATGGCCGGGCAGGTCATAGACTCAAGAGAAAAACTTCTGTCACTTCTCTAGGTCAACATAATTTCTTACTGTATTCTAAATATGTATCCTTATGTTTACAGACAAGTGTACCTCTCACCACTCATCAAAGAAGCTTCTTTTTGCAACAGATAGAGACTTTACAAAGTTCCACAACTAGTCAAATGCAGACCATAAGTGTCTGTGAGGCACCCAGTCCTAACTGACACATTCACAATGCAACCTCTATACCTGAGGCTCAGGAAACAGAACAGAACAGGGGAAGGAAAGAGTATTAATACATCTCTCCATTCTCACCAGTGAGTCTTCCTTATGCAGCATATGGTAATTTACTCAGAAAGCCACAACTGGGCCAAAACTCAGAGAATAAGAGATTGCAGAGTGCTTATCCATGAATAGGAGATCTATATCAAACATCTGCCATTCAATGTCCAGTGATCAGTGCAGAAGAGAGGGCAGAAAGATCATGAGAGCCAGAGGTGGTGGATGATCACAAGGAAAGTTTCCCAGATGGCTGGAAAGTTGTTTATATGAGCTCAGAGGAATGGTGACAGCATGCACAAGAACCCATGCAGGCTCAAGTGAGATGAAATCCCAGCACAGAAGTGGGGAAGTGGGGAAGAAGCCCAAACCTTAACTGAGGAATGATTGGCAATTGATAACTGCTGGGGAGGGAGAGTGAGTGTTCTTTAAGGGTGGGACACTAACTAGTTAACCAGGCTCAAGTGGATGGACCCATATAGAAGGGCTTTTGGGAACACAAGTTTGACTTGATAGGCCTTAATATATATGTCAGAGGACATGAAATCTGGTGGAGGGTTATAAAAAGGGTGCAGATAGAGGAGAGGGTCTGTATGTGATCAAAATATATTGTATGAAAATCACACATAGTCACCAAAGATTTTTGAAATAGGCTATCAAACAGCAGAAACTTTTCAAAAATGAAATATAAATGGATAATAAACACTTCAAGAAGTGTTCAACATCCTTAGCCACCAGGAAGATGAAAATCAAAAGTACTTTAAGATTCCTTCTTACCTTAGTCAGATCAGTCATCATTAGGAATGCAAATAACAACTAATACTGGCATGGGTGTGGCCAAAGGGGAATTCATACATGTGGGCAGAGTGTAAACTAGTGCAGCCACTTTGGAAATCATGGAGATTATTCCCAACTGAAGGAGATCTGGGTTTGCAGTTCTTGTCATCCAGAGACAGAAATGTGTCATTCACACCTTTCTGGATTTTAGAGTTTCTGTTGAGAAATCTGGTGTCATTCTGATGGGTTTGCCTTTATATGCGATGATGTTTCTCTCACGGATTTCAATAGTCTTTGACTGTTTCAACTACAATGTGTAGGGAGCAGTTCTTTTCTGACCTCTGAAATCCACAATTTCACCTGTTTCTGGGTGGCAGTCTCTTTCCTTGGACTTGGGATTGGCCGTAAATGATTCCTAAATTTGATCTATTAGTAGCATCCAGAGATCTTGCATGTACTTTCCATCCTTTATTATTTCATCTTTGTTGTTGTCTGAGCATTCTAATTCATCTACCTCTTCTCACCCTGATGTTATGCCTTCCATGCGATCCACTCTACTGGTAAGACTTTCCACTGAAGTTTTATTCTTTGACTAACAGCTTTCAATTTCCAAATTTTAATTTTTTTCACTATTTCTATCTCTATTAAATTCTTTGGCACACCTTGTATTGACTGGGTATTTAATTCAACAATTTATTTATATTATCTTTGAATTGATTTGGGAGTTTGTGTCCTCTTTGACTTTGGTAACACTTATCGTCACTATTTTGAATTCTTTGTGTCGGATTTCATCTAATTCACTCTCACTGGAATTCATTGCTATGGCATTGGTAGTTTTTGGAGATGCCATGTTGTTTTGATTTTTCATGCTTCTTGAATTTCTAGATGTGATTTGTGCATCTGGGATTAAGTTGCTGGTTGTAATTTTAATCACCCATATTCTTTTAGTTAATGTGTTTGCAATGTTCAAATGATACTAAACTTAAGTAAGTTTGAGGTATCATCCCTCCCTACTAGGGAGCTACACTGGGGTGTAACTCAGTACTAAAATTTCAGCTCAACTGCCCAAACTAGATTTTTACCAGCAGTCCAAGAGTAGGATATTGATTGCAAAAACAACCACAACTGATAAATAGGCCATGTGTCAGTCACTTTACTAGCTGATATAATAAAAGACCTGATAAGATGTCATTTAAGGAAAGGGATTATTTTGGCTTACAGTTCAAGTGGTAACAATCCATCACGGCTGGGAAAGCATGGCAGCAGGAGTGGGTGGTAGACAGCCACATTGCTTCTGCAGTCAGGAAGCACAGAGTAAACACAAGTGGGGTCAGGCCATAAAATTCCAAGTTCTGCTTCAGTCATCCATTTCCTCCAACATTTCTCCATCTACTAAAGGTTCTGCAACCTCCCCAAACTGGACCAATAGTAGCTGAGTACCAAGGGTTCAAGCACATGATCCCATGGGGACTGTTTAAACTCAACAAACCCGCTATGAAAATACAATACTCTCCAGTTAAAAACAGTTGCCCCTTTCAACTCTAATAACTTTGAGGAGTAAACTAATAAGGCTACTACAATGTATACTAAGATAATTGTCATCAAGGATAGTAATAAAAGGGAAGTAATCAGAGAAAGACTAGTGACAATTAGAGCAATGGAAAAAAGAGAAGTTGGAAAAGTAACTAGGATGGACGGAGGATAATAACAGGGAAAGACAGAGCTACGGCAACTCCAGATAGGGCAGAACGAAAAGAGAAAGGGGTACAGAGATGAATCACACAGCCTAAATTGACCCTAACGTTATGGAAGCTGAGGCAGGGAGACTTCGAGCTCTAGGCTATATCCTTTGGGGAGCCTATCTAAACAAGGGGGGATTGCAGGAGAACAGTGCTGGAGAAAGTGGTCTATGGAACTAAAACTAGATATTAAAAACAGTCTGTGTCTATGCAGTCACTTACCCAAGCACAGGTACAGGCTGCCTACACAATCACACGCAAGGGTACATATGCAGATTGTCTCAATGTGGTTACTCACCTGAGCACAGGTACATACTGTCACTGCACACTCATGGTGCAGGTACAGAGTATCTCTGTGAGTTCACTCACCTGATTACACATATGGACTGCCTCTATATGCTCACTTGCATGTGCATGCATGTAGACTGTCTATGTGGTCACTTTCTTGAGCACAGGTACAGAATCTGTCTCTGCATCATCTTGCTTTTCCTTCTCATTTGGGTTATCTTCAACGAAAGGAGAACCTTTGTGGTATTAGGATTCTAGGGATCTCTGTCAGCTGCTCCCTGCAAACAGAGATTGTGGTTCAGTCACTGTGGACTGGAAAAGACTAATCGACTTTTCTCATCGGGACTTAGACTCTAGTAACTTTAAACTCTTGCCACTACCCATCCTTCCACCTGGGTGCTAATGAGTCTCACTCCAGTCTAGAGCTCAAACCAGGTTCTGCGTGGTTAGGACTCAGAGTTTTTCCACTCTAGCTAGAAGTATTCTGCACGCCAAGATTCAGAGAGTAAATCCCCTGACACTTTCTCTGTTCCCAGAGTGGGAAAGAGCCTAGACCTCTAGAGCTGCCTAGTCCCCAGCTCAGGACAGGTTTTTCTGAAGTGACTTCTTACCACTGCTTCAGTAGAAGGTTGAGAAGAGAGGATTTGCCTGGCACCCACCAGCCATGCAGAACCCAAGATTCCCGTCTGACTGCAGATCTGCTCAGAATGGGCCTAGTATTGGTTGTACCCTTTCAGTCTCTGTTCTGTTTTGTGGCTGTTTTGGTTT